>NW_024104738.1:265071-332244 GCF_003945595.2 Pipra filicauda
TTGCAATGGGTAGCACACCGTGTTGCAATGGCGAGTGTGTCGCAGAGGGAAGTGTGTCACGACGGGGAACGTGTCACGATACAGAGCGCGTCGCAGCAGGGAGGGTGTTGTGACTGGGAGCGTATCGCGACAGGCGGGCCCTGCTCACCGGGGGCGTGTCACGACGTTCAGATACTGCTGCAGATCGTTGTAGAAGCGCAGCAGGTCCTCGACGGGCGCGTCGTCGCCGGGGTAGGTGGGCTGGGCCGGGGCCGCGCGGGGCCGCAGCGGCAGCAGCGCCAGCGCACAGGCCACCAGCAGCAACGGCGGCCAGCGGGGAGACATGGCTGGGGACAGGGCAGCTGTGAGCACACGTGTGTGCATGGCACACGGATCACACAACACTTGAACACAGCACTGTGTGTTCACACACGTGTGTGCACAGCACGTGGCATGCACATATGTGCAAACACAGCATTGTGTGCTCAGCACACAGCACACATGTGGCTGTGGACAGCACTGTGTGCTTGCACACACATGTGGACAGTGCACAGCACACACACACGCGCGAGCACGTCACCTGGCTGCACACACACGCACACAGACACACACATGCACATGTGTGTGCACGCCAGCCAGTTGCACACATACAGGCACAGCACTGGCTGCACACACATGCACGCACACATGCACACCACCCAGCTGCACACATACACACGTATACACTTGTGCACACTTCCTGGCTGCACACACATGCACATGCACATATCAGAGCATGCACCACCCTTGCACACTCACACACGCCCATCTCTGCTCCACACGCCCACACAGACCACCCCTCCTGCAGCACACACATGTCAGGGCATGCCTGCCTCACCGTGCACACGCACACACCTGCACGCTTCATGTACTCACTCACATGTGCATACACGTGTGAACACTCAAGCACATACACACGTGCGCGCACACACACACGTGCGCGCGCACACACACACTCCCACATGCACATACCCGCACGCTCCCACATGCACATACCCGCGCGCTCCCATGCCCACCCGGGTCCCACCCCCGCACACTCACCCCCACTCCTGGCCTTGCACAGGGGCGTGCACACCCGTTTCACACCTCCACACGTTCCAGCCCCTTACACACCCTACTGATCACACGCCCACCCGCTGCTCACATCTGCACCCCCACCTTCCCACAGCCCTCCGGCCCCACTCACCTGCTTCCACGGGTGGGGACACAGGGACACAGCGGGACAAGGGAACACGGCGGGATGAGAGGACGCACCTGACACCCCGGTTCCTCGGTGCCACTGCTGCCACTGCCGTGCAGGTCCTTATATCCCCCTGTCCCCCCTGATGTCACCCTGCCACGCAGCACCTGTGGCCAGGTGCCCATTCGGCCGGGGGGGACAGGGGCCATCGTGGGGGGTGACAGGGACAGGTGGCCCCTGCAAAACACTGGTTAATGTTTGACCCTGGGCTGGGGGGGCTTCCGTGGGGGGACAGGATATGGACATGGGTGTCCAGCATCGGGGATGGACAAAGGGACAGCTGTGGGGACAGAGGGATTAGGGGGGGACAGTCAGGGCGTCTGGTGGGGTACAAGGGTGGGAAGTAGTGGGAGGGGTGGACAGATGGATGGGGAGTGGGACAGGGAGACACTGGAGGGACAGACAGATGGACAGGGGGGTGGGAGGGCCAAGGGGGTGAGGTGGGCAATGTTGGGGTGAGGGGTGGGATAGAAGGACAGAGGGATAGAGGCATTGGGGCAGGGGAGACACAGCCACCCCCCACTGAGGCCATGCCTGAGGACGTGGCTGTCCCCCTGCTCCCACCATGGCCAGGTGGGGGGTCAGAGGGACGGGGAACCCCCAGCCCTGGCACAGCCCTGATGGTCGCAGTCCCTGTGCGGAGGGACCCCACGGTGGGTGTCAGCACCCACTACCCATGCACCCCACACCCAGTGCACCCCAGTACCCCCATACACCCCAGCACCACTACCCGTACACCCCAGCACCACTACCAGTACCCCCCAACACCCAGTGCACCCCACACCCAGTGCACCCCACACCCAGTTCCTCCTACAGCCAGTGCACCTCTGCACCCACTGCTGGTGCACCCCACACCCAGCGCACCCCACACCCAGCACACCCCAGGACCCAGTGCACCCCACACCCAGTGCACCCCACACCCAGTGCACCCCATCACCCAGTGCACCCCACACCCAGTGCACCCCATACCCCCACCCCAGCACCCACCACTAGTGTCCCCCTGTGGCCCATGAGCTCCAGGACCATCACAGCCCCCCCAGCACACCGCCAAATCCAGCACACCCCCACACCTTTTGCAGCCCCACGCTCGGCCTCAGGGGACCCAGTTTCCCTGTGCACTCCAACACCCATCGACAGTGTACCCCCCAGAACTGCCCCCACCTTACCCCACACCCAGTGCACCCCAGTATCCAACCCCAGTGTGCCCCAGTGTACCCCATTCTCCCTCCCCACCCCTCTCCCACAAGCCCCCATCCCTCACCCCCTTCCACTCCTCCATTCACTTCCCCCTTTCAACCCTCCCACCCCCCATCTCTACCCACCCCTCCACCCCCCGTCCCTGCACCCAAGGATGTCCTGTCCCTTGTTCCTTCCACCTGGTCTCAACTCCTCCATCCCCCCTGCACCCCTCCATCCCTCCTGCACCCCTCCATATCTCCTGCATCCTCCCTGCACCCGTCCATACCCCCTGCATCCTTCAATTCCTCCCACTTCCCTTCTACAGCCCTCTACCCCTCCACCCCTCCCTCTCCCCTCCATCTTCCCCTGCACCCCTCCAGCCCTACTGCATCCCCCCCAGCATCCCTCCATCCTTCCCTGCACCCCTGAATCCCTCGTGCATCCCCCCCTTCATCCTTCCTGCACACCCTCCATCCCACCTGCGCCCCTCCATCCCCTCCCCTCTCCATCCCCTCTTCACTCCCCTCCTCCCCTTCATCCCACTTGCACCCCTACATCCCTCCTGCACTCCTCCATTCCCTCTACATCCTCCCTGCATCCCTTTATCCTTCCCTGCACCTCTCCATCCCCCTTGTACCCCTGTATTCCCCTGGCGCCCCCCCCACACACAGCACAAACCCGGCAGTGCCCACGATCGTGTCTTTATTGCCGCTGCGGGGGCGTGCAGGGACCACGCGGGACCCCCCCAACAGCGGTGGGGAGGGGATGGGGTCGGGGCCCCCCCCGACAGCGGGACGCCCCTGGGCCGGGATCTGGGGGTTCCCGACCCTCCAGAGGGGGGTCCCGCACTGGCCCTGGGTCCCCTGGGGAGACGTGGAGAGATAGGGAGGGTTTGGGGGACAGAGGGACTGGAGGGGGGTGCCGTCACCATGCGGAGTCGTCGTCGTACCTGCCGGGAAGAGCTGATGTGAGAAAAGAGGGAACGAGACCCCCAAATCCCCCTGGGACCTCAAACAACCCCGGGGTGTGGGGGCCGGTGCAGCCCCTTGTCCCTGTGCGCGGGTCGGTGGGGACAGGGACGGGGAGACTCACCTTGACCTGTCACTGCCGGCCCCCAGGAGCAGTTCCGTCACCGCGGCGTCGGGGCTGGCGCGTTTGCCGTACCTGCGGGACACAGGGCACACGCGCGTGCAACGGGGACCCCACGGGGGTGTGCACGAGTGTGCAAAGGAGGAACCGCCGGAGCCCCCGGGGGCGCACAAGGACGGGCACGGGCGTGAAAATGGAGACTCGCGCGTGCAAAGGGGCTTGCACGAGCACCGCGGGGTTCGCCCACATGCGTTCACGGTCACTCGCGCTCACCTCTGCCGCGTGACCAGGTTGATGTAGTGGCGAAGGGCCGAGAAGTACCGGGCCATCTCCTCGGGGGACGCGTCGTCCCCGGGGCTCTCGGGCTTGGCGGGGTACGCGGCCGTCAGCGCAGCCAAGCACAGCAGGGCGCAGAGCGACACGGCCACCAGCGCGTGCCACGGCCGCGGGGATAGCACCATCTGCGGGGACACGGGAGCGAGGGGGGGCTGCGGCTTCGTGTGGGTCACCTCCATCGTCCCCGCGTACCCTGTCACCTTGGGGTACCCCTGTCACTGCCAGGTATCCTCTATAGGTCACCTCCATCACCCTCAGCTATCCCCATGACCTTTGGGTACCCCCAACCCTGCTCTGTCCCCCACCAAACCCCCATTCCCCCGAGATATCTCACCCCCAAGGACCCCAATCCCTATGGGAATGTCACACCCCCAGGATGCCCCCCTGTCCCCCAAAGGGATGTGTCCCTCCACCACCTGGGACTCCAGCCTCACTCAAGAGACTGCTTCCCTCCAGGGACCCTCCCATGTCCCAGAGACCCCCACAGTGTCCCAAAGGGGCTGTCCCACCCAAAAGGACCCCAGACGCCCACGTCCACCCCAAGGGACACCTCCCCATAAGGGACGCCACATGTCCCCAAGGGAGGGGGGTGATTCTCCCTCCCTGGGATCCCAGCCTCCCCTCAGGGACCCCCAGGACCTCAGTCCTGTCCCCGCACTCACGATGGCAGAGGCAGAGGTGACAGGCAGGGCCTGGCAGTGGGGTGACAGTGCCAGGGACACGGCAGTTCCCCGACCCGCCCAGGGTTTTATAGCCTCGGAGGGGGCTCCTGGCTCCTCCCTCATGCGTGACCAACCCATGGGCACGCAGGACCCCGGCGACCCCCCCGCTACCACCCCCGGCCAGCACCTTGTCACCATCCCTCAGCAGAGCACCCCAGCCTGGGACCCCGAGGGGCTGGGGAGGACAGAGCATGGGGGGCATAGCTGGGACACAGAGATATGGGAACATGGGGACACGAGCGCAGCCAGAGGACACAGATGTGGCAATGCCAGATGGGCGCAGGACACGGACACAGATGTGACATGTCACCAGGGCACATGAACATGGCACACAGGTACAGGTGTGACATGTAACTGGGGCACACGGGCACAGAGGTGACAGGCAGACATGGCACAAGGACACGGGACACAGACACAGATGTGACACACAACCATGGTGTGTGGACACAGGTGTGACAGGCAGCCATGGCACACAGGCACACATGTCACGTGCAGCCATGGCACAGATGTGACATACAGCTTTGGCACATGGGCATGGGACACAGATATGGATGTGACGTAGCCAGGGCTCTTGAATATATCATAAGGACACAGAAGTGACAGGCAGCCATGGCACAAGGACACGGGACATGGACACAGATGTGACACAACCATGGCATAGGACATCTCACAGAGGTGACATGCAAGCATGGCACATGAACACAGACATGACAGGCAGACCTGGCACATGAACATGGCACACAGACATAGATGTGACATACAGCTACAGCAACTGGACACAAAAGTAACACAGCCATGGCACAGGGACACATATGTCACACACAACCACGGCACACACATCTGCCCCCAAGACAGTCTCGGGATGTGACAGTGTGACACAGGAACATCAGCCACACCCAGGGACACAAACACAGTACAGCCACGACATAGCACATGGGATACCACCCACGGCCCTGGCAAAAGCTGCCCACGGGGGACAGTGCAGGGGACAGTCCCAGCCCAAAGCCGCGGCTGCCTCAGTTTCCCCAGACGGGGCACGAAGTCCTTGTCACCACAGCCTCCGCCACCACAGCTGCTGTCACCGCTGTCCCCGCCACCGCCATCGATCCCTGTCACCGCCCCCAGGACGGATGAGGTGCCCTTTCCAGCCTCTAGCACCGGGAACACTAATCCGGTATGGATTTGCCATTAAGGAGCAATCACCGGCTCCTGGGGAAACTGAGGCACGGAGGGACCCGGTGGGAAGGTGCCCACCGGGCAGAGACCACCAAAGCCACCCTGTGGGTGCTGGGATGGGGAGAGGTGGCAGAAGGGAGTCCCCAAAAACGTCGGGATGGTCCCAGCCAGATGCAGCCGCATCTCCAGCCGGTGGCATGGAAGGGACACGGATCGTCTCCTCAGGGGATACTGCGGGGTGACAACGGCCCAGAAAGAGGGGACACAGCTCGGGGGGACACTGCGGGGTGACACTGGCCCAGATAGAGGGGACACGGCTTGTGTGCACCACGGCTCGGTGTCGCGCCACTGCTCCGATTGGAGGTGACAAAGCTCCTGGGGACCCCGCGGGGTGCCACCGTTCCGCATGGTGGGGACATGGTTAAGCGAGGACCCTGCGGGGCGCCACCAGCCCGGCTGGAGGGGACATGGCACACGGGACCCCGCGGGGTGCCAGTCCCGGCCGGAGGGGACACGCTCCCCACTCCTGCCCCGGCCGCCACCCCGGCGAGCGGCGGCAGGGACACGGCTGATGGCAGTCCTCCGCGGGGGTTCCAGCCCCGGGGGGGTCCCCAGCCCCGGGGGGAGGTCACCCCCGTGGCGTGGCCGCGGTGTGACACGCGCCAGTGTGCGGGGACACGGGCGGGGGGTGCACGCTGCCCCGGGCGGGCGGTGCCGGGCTTACGGCAGCCTGGGGTGAGGCGGGGAGCTGAGCCCCCCCAGCCCCCGCAGCCCCCCCAGGCCGGCACCTTTCACGTCCCCGCGGTCGATGCGGGGTTGATTGGATTGAGGGGGCTCCGGACCCCCCGCAGCGTCCTGACAGGTGTGCAGAGAAACTGAGGCAGCGGGGCTGGATCTGCCCAGCAGACGAGAGCCCCGAGAGAAGGGTCTCAGCCACCCTGACGTTCGGGGAGGACACACACCACCCCCACAGCCCCACCGACCCCCACCACAGCGGCAATGTCACCGCGTTGTGTAACAGACGTCCCCGAGCCGCGGCCGGGGGAGATATCGGGGTGCGGGTGGCCCCCAGCCCCCCGGGGGGGGGGGGTCGGGGAAGGGACACGAGGACTTTCTGCCCCATTTATCCCGAGTGACGGTAAACAGCCATTTTCCAAAGGTCACAGGATGGCTCTGCCAGCGGAAGGGGGTGGACACAGAGGTGGTGGAGGGGCTCCCTCAGCAGAGGTGGGACCCCGAAGGGGACAGGGCAGGGGGGCCCCCCCATCTCTCCACTGGGCATTGAGGAGGATGAGGAGGGTCTGGGGGTGAAGGTGCGTGGCTGCAGCCCCGAGGAGGGGTCCTGGGAGGGTGAAGAGCCCCAGTGCCCCCCCCACCCCGAGCAAACAGGGCTCTGCCGCTTCCCCGCGCTTTATGGCCCCGGTTCCGCCGGAGGCGCATTAGGGCCCCCCCGGGCTCCCTCCACCCCGGAGGAAGCCCCTTATCAGCCCTGTTTGCTTTTCCGGAGGGGGCAGGGGGGGACGGACACCTGCCCAGCCAGGTGACAGGGTGGGGGCAGCGAGGACACAGCCCGTGGGGACTCTGGGGGGGTGCCAATCGGGCCCCCCCACCCCATGCCAGAACACTCATAACCCACCAGCTGAGCAACCCAGGTGGGCATGGGCAGGGCACCCGGCCTGGGACCCCCCTCACCCCCCTGCCCAAGTTTCCCCACTGAAAGGAGGGGAACACCCAGTATCACTCACACTGGCTCCCCCCCAAGCCCCTCAAGTAGCTTCTCTCCCCTCTGAGCCCCCCAAAGCAGCTCCCCCTTCAAACTCCCAAAACTTCTCTCCCCACAGCAGCTCCCCCCAAAAGTAGCTCCACTCCAAGCCCCCCAGAGCACCTTGCCTGAAGACCCCAAAAAACAGCTTCCCTGATGCAGCCCCTCCTCCAAGCCCCCAAAGTGGCTCCCCTAAAGCAGCTCCCCCAACTCCAAGGCCCCCAAAAGCATCTTCCCATATTGAAGTCCCCCCCAAGGCCTCCAAAAGCTTCTCCCCATATTGCAGTTCCCCCCAAAGCCCCCCAAAAGCAGCTCCTCTCAAAGCAGTTCACCCCAAACCTCCCAAAAGTGGATTCCCCTGAATCAGCTCCCCCCTGCAAGCCCCTCAAAAGCATCTCCCCCAAACCTCCAAAAACGGTTCCCCCCAAAGCAGTTTCCCCCAAAAGCAGCTCCCTCCAAGCCCTCCGAAAGCATCCTCCCCAAAAGCAGCTCCCCTTCCAAGCCCCCCCAAATAGTTTTTCCTTCAAACCCTCAAAGCTGCAGCCCCCCACCCTTCGTCACACAACAGCCAAGCTCCCCCGGGGAAATGACATAAAAGACTTCTCCTTTCATCAGTAAAAATACACTTTTTTTGGGGGGGCCAATGACACCCCTCAGCGGGGAGAGGGGCTGTGACCACACAGTGGCTGGCACCCCCCCGGAAGGACCCCCCACACCCCCTCAGGAGCCCTGACCTCTGCCAAAATTATCAAATACAGTATTTACAAACAAACAAACAAAAAAACCAATGAATAAATAGCGGCAATCCTTAAAAAAAAACCCCGTCCCTCTCCCTCCCCTTCCTTGCAGTTTTCCTGCTCATCCATCGGTAGCCAGGATCACCACAGCCCCAAAAATGCCGACATTCTGGCCAATGAGCTTCATCTGGTTCCAGAACTCGACGCGGCGGGCGGCGTGCCAGTACCCCAGGTTGCCATCGATGAGCAGGATGGCGAGGGGCAGTAGCACTGCCAGCACCTGGGCAGCTGCCCGCACATAGTATCCCGACAGGAATGCCAGGGCCAGCAGCCCATAGAGCAGGAAGAGCAGCTGCAGGGCCAGCTCCCCTCCCAGCAGATGGTCCAGGTAGGCCAGGCGGTCCTCGGTGCTGTGCTGCAGGGAGTAGGCCTGGTGGGGCAAAGGGGGAAGTGGGGTGGCACTGGGGACACTCATAGTGAGGGGTGTACCCCAGGGATAATGGGGGGTGGCACTGGTGCCAATGGTGGCACTGGAAATGCTTGTCCAACACTTCTCCCTCAGGGACAATGGGGGAACTGGAGTGTAGTGGCACTGGTGCCAGTGGTGGCACTGGTAGCACTGACTGGAGACTTCTCCCCCAGGGACAATGGGAGAAGTGGACTGTGGTAGCACTGGTGCCAATGGTGGCACTGGTAGCGCTCACCCAAGGCTTCTCCCCCAGGGACAATGGGAGAACTGGAGTGTGGTAGCACTGGTACCAGTGGTGGCACTGGCAACACTCATCCAAGGCTTCTTCCCCAGGGACAACAGGGGGCAAAGTGCCACTGGTGGCACTGGGAACACCCACCTGAGCTTCTCCCAGGGACAACACGGGGCTGGGGTGTAGTGGCACTGGTACCACTGGTAACAGTGCCCTGAGGTTTCTTTTAGGGACAATAGGGGAAAATGGTTCCACTGGTGGCACTGGTGGCACCCACCTGAGCTTCTCCCAGGGACAACGTGGGGCTGGGGTGTGGGGCACTGGTACCGCTGGTAACACCCACCTGAGCTTCTCTCAGTGACAATTTGGGGCTGGGGCGTGGTGGCACTGGAAACACCCACCCCAGGAGGTTTCTCCCCACGGAATTGTGGCTCCATCCCCCAAGCAGCAGCGGGGCAGGGATGTGTTCCTCGTACCTGACAGATGAGGTAGATGCCCAGGAACACCTGGCCTGTGGACTGCAGGGAGCGGCTCCGCGGTTTCTGCCGGTACAGCTCCCCGGCGCCGCTGGCCAGGATGAGGAACCCACCGATGATGGCAATGGTCCGGGAGTACATCCGCACCTGGGGGGGGTCACTGTCACTGTCACCGCACCCCCCCGGGCTCTGGGGGGTCTGTCACGGCCCACGGAGGGGCTCTCACCTTCAGCCAGTCGCCATAGTGCACGTGCCCCCCAATGTGGGCGGCGTAGGTGGCCACAGCGAGCTGCAGGGCGGCCCCCAGGGCGAACCAGCGCCGCTTCACCCCGAAGGACATGAAGCTGGCACAGAGCACGGCCACTCCCATGTCCACATACAGGTAGGGCACTGGGATGTCCGGCTTCCTGCGGGCATGGCAACTCCAGGGTGTGCCCAGTGCTCCTGGGCAGGCTGGGCACCCCCAGGCTCACCCCAGACCCCCCAAACCCTCCCCTAAGTCATAATTCTGCCAAAACCCTTCCCCAGCCCCCCAAACTCTCCGGACACCCCAAACTCTCCCTCACTCCCCAACTCTGCCAGGACCCTCCCCTGGCCCTACAGAGCCCCATATCAGCCCCAAGCCCCCTCCAGGCCCCTCAGCCCCACACCAGTCCCAGATCCCCTGGGCTCTCCTCCAGACCCTCATGGCCCCACACCCCACAGCCACCCCCAGCCCGCCGCAGTCCCCCATCAGCCCCAAACCCCACAACCAGCCCCGGACCCTCCTAGCCCCACACCAGCCCCAGAATCACCCCCAGGCCCTCACAGCACCGGGACCCCCACAACCACTCCCAGACCCCACAACCACCCCCAGACCCTCCCAGCCCCACAACCACTCCCAGACCCCGCAGCCCCCTCAGGTTTATCCCCTCCCCTTCTCCCCACCCCGCCCCGCCCCGCACCGGCGCAGGTCGGCGCGCTCCGCGCAGAGCAGGAGGCCGCTGAAGCAGTGCCAGAAGGGGAAGCGGGTGAGCAGGACGCCGCCGCCCGCCGTGAGCAGCCGCAGCGCCCGGCGCCGCCACCCGCGGCCCGCCGCCATCACGGGCTCGTCCCGCCGGAAGTGCCGCGCCGGAAGTACTGCCCTGAGCCCTAACCCTGCCCCAAGCCCCACCCCCTTTCCTAAGCCCTGCCCCATCAATGACTTATTTCCTCCTAAGCCACGCCCCTTGTGCCTAATCCACGCCTCTCCATTGAAATTGACCCCCACTCCAAGGTCCGCCCCCTCGCCCTAAGCCCCACCCCCTCCATTGAGGCCCCGCCCCCTCCGTTGAGCCCCAACAGACGCCGGTGATGGTTAAAAAAATTTCGGGTTTTTATTGTTTTTTTTTTGCTAAACAAGACTAAAAAATTTTCCTTTTTTTTTCTTTTTTTTTAAATTTTTTTTTTTAATCTTTAACTCTCCTAAAGGCAGGGCTTGAATTGTTTTTTGAGTTTGATCCATTTGTTTTTTGCTTTTTTAAAAAAAAAAAATCAAACAAAAAAGGGGAGGGAGAGGATTGTGGCAAAAAAAAAATTAAAAAAATTAAAAACTAAATGAAAAAGGGCAAAAAAATTAAAAACATAAAGGAAATAAGCGGGGGGGGAACCCCAAATCCAGGTTCTGGATGATCCTGGGATGGGCGTTAGGGGGGATTTTTTGCCACAATCCTGCTAGAAGCAAATATTTAAAGAACATTTTAATATATATTCATATATATATTTAAAGATAAGAAAAATAAGACTAATTCAAGCCTTGCCCTGTGCAAACAAAATTAAAACGAGACCATGTTGGTCACGAGGGTCCCGGGTTGGCCACCGCAGTGAGCTTGTAATTTTATTTTTTGGGCGTTTTTTGGGTGGGGAGAGGGAAAGGTAGAAACTGGGAGGAAAAAAGGAAAAAAAAAAAGCCAAAAAATAAAATTAACAGAGCCTGCCCTGCTGGAGGGGAGAAAACATGGCAGAGAAAAACCAAAGTCTGTTAGTCAAGTAATGCGTGAAGAGGAGCTTTTAAATTATTCTCTTTTTCTCGTTTTTTTTTTTTTTTTTTTTTAAGTTCTTAAAGTTGGAATTTGAGTTGAGATTTTTCCCCCCCAAAAAAAAAAAAAAAAAAAGGAAATAAAAGCGTGAAGGTGCCCCCGGCGCCGCCTCCCGGGAGGGAGGGTACAACGGGGACAGGGTGATCTCATCCCGAGATGGCCTCAGGATGACAGGGACGTGTCCTTCTGTGTCTGCTGTGCTTGTGAACGCTGCAGGACCTTCTGGCTTTCCACGTCCCGGAAATGTTTCTCCACCTGCATTGGGAAGGGTGGGATGGGGGGAGAAAGAGATGTGTTTAGGGGGAAAAAAAAAAGGTGGGGACGGGATATGGGGTGGGAAGGGGCTGGAATCTACCCAGGGATGGGCCACAGGTGTCCCCAGGGATGTGACACCCTGCCAGTATAACCAGTGTCTCCAGTCCCCCCAGTCCCTATTCACTATTTAATGTATTTAAAAAAAGGGTGGGAAGGGGATCTGGGGCAGGAAGGGGATCCATGGGATGGGAAGGGATGTCCAAGAGAGGCTGGAGATCACCAGGAAGGACTGGAGACCAAACAAGGAGGAATACTGGCTGTCCCCAGGGATGTGACACCCTGCCAGTATTCCCAGTCTCCCCAGTCCCTACTCATTCTTGTGTATGTGACTCAGAAAAGGGTGGGAAGGGGATTCAGGGTGGGAAAGAGATCCACAAGAGGGGCTGGAGAGCCCCATGAGGAGCTGGAACCAACCCAGGGATGGGCTACAGGGGCCTCCAGGGATGTGACACCCTTCCAGTGTCCCCAGTCTCCCCCAACCTGTACTCACTATTTTGTGATGTGACTCAAAAAATGATGGGAAGGGGATTTGGAGCGGGAAGGCGATGCCCGGGAGGGGCTGGAGCCCACCCAGGGATGGACCACAGGTGTCCCCAGGGCTGTGACACCCTCCCAGTATTCCCAGTATCCCCAGTCCTCCCCATACTCACTATTTTCCGTACGTGACTCAGGGCGCTTCCCTCTTTGCCTTTACAGTTTTCCACCTGGTACGGAGGAGCAATAACGACTTCTTCCATCACAACTATGTTCTTCTCCTGCCATTTACAGTCTTTAATGCTGCAGGGGAGGGAAAAACGGGATCAGGGAATGCTGCCTGACCTGGGAAAGCCACCACCTGCCCTGCAGTGTCTCACTGAGGGGGAGTAAAAAGCCCCTCAGTCGCTCCAGGGTATCCAACTAGAGAGGGATGGGAGTCAAGGGGATGGGATGTGCCAGGAAGGGGCAGGGAGCAGGAAGAGAGCCATCTTCCCTCCCTGAGGATTCCATGGCTCCATCCAGCACATCCCAGGACACACATCAGCACCATTCCATGGCAAACCCAAGGGACCAAGCAATGGGAATTCCCCCCAAAAAAGGGTACGAGTGACCCCAAAACAGAGCGTGGGAGGGACTAGTGATCCCGAGGGAAGGGACTTACGTCTTATGGATAGTCTGGAAGAGCTGCTGCCCCTCCAGGGAGACACCAGCACTAATTGCATATGCCTGGCTCATCTTCTCCTCCTTCTCCGTCCGTGCTTTGTTGGCAAGCTGGGAGAACACAGGGAGAGGGAATTTGGCTGGGTGTCACCCCGGAGCTCTGAGGGGACAAAGGGACCCCCCCAGGCACAGCTCTGCCACTCCCCATTAAATCAGGATAACAACAAATGTGACATCCCCACCCTCCCACCATCCCTTCTCCGCACAATTCCAGCCTTAATTCCTTTTTTGAGGTACTGCCAGCATCCCCCTGATATTTGGGGAATGTGGGTGTCACCTTTTCACATCCCCCTATCCCTTCCCCTCGGCCTTTTTCAGAATAATTCTGGCATTTTAGGTCCAAACCACCTTCACTACTTGGTTTTCTCGGGTGATGGAGATGGGGAAGAGGAGCCTGGAATAACCATTACATTGGGAGTAAATGCTCCACACAGGAGGATGGGGAACTTTATCCCAGAGCAGTTACTCTGTTCCCAAAATAAGGACAGAATTGGTTATCTGGGAGTTGCATCCATGTGTGGGGAAGTGTGATTCCACACAGGGTCCTGGAATAAAGAAAGGAAAGCCCAATCTTGGCATCTCATGGATGTGGGAGGAGAAGGACACAGTGCGTGGAGGCAGGAGCCCTGGACCAGCCACCTTTTCCTGGGCCTTTTTCCAGCTGGAGCTGCCACAGTAGAAGAGCTACATTAGCATTGCCCCTCCTCTTCCTCCTCCTGGAACCTCCCTGCTTCCCAAGCTGGACTGGCTTCCTGTGTGAGGGGGGTTCCACCCCTTCCAAAGCCCCTCTGGATACAGAAAGCCCGAGCTCCCACTGACTGGGGACACTTTTGTGCTCTCAAGGGACAGGTGTCCCTGTCCAAGCCATCCCACGTCTTCTCTCCATGTCCAGGGAAGGAGGAGTCACTGAAGGAGCACTGGGGTGCTCCCCACGTGTTTCCCAGCCTTCCATGGAGCAAAGAAAACCTCAGGAGGGATGGGATCCTTCCTCACCCCCAGCACAAGCAGTCCCCAAAGCCTCCCACCCCGTTCCATGTGGGAATTGCTCATTCCAAGACCACCAGTCAGGCTTCCAAACTGACCACAACATTCCACAGGAATTTTCCTGCACCCCACGTCATCCCCAGCTGTCTGTGGGGATGCCACAACCCCTTGTCCATCTGGGGGGGATGCCCCAAGGCTGGAGAACTGAGATTGCCCCCAGCTCCATCACCTGTGTCAAAGCTTCCCCCCATTGAGCTGGGATGGACTGGAATTGTGGCCCTGAGCACTGGGAATCACCTCTGCCGTGCCCAGCTCAGCTCCCCAAAGCAGATACCTTTCCCAGATAGATCCCCTTCCCAGAGATCCTCTTCCCAGCCAGTAGATCCCCCTTCCCACCCAGACCCCTTCCATCCGGCAGATCACCATTCCCCAGCCTGAGATTTAGATTCACTTTATCCAAAGCCTCTCTCTTTCCCAGGCCTTGGGATGCTCTTCCAGCAGCTGCGGCATCCAGATTTGGGATTTGAGAACAGCCCTGGTAAGAGGCCACCGGGGGAAGACTGGAAACACCAGAGAGGTGAGGATGAAGAGCTGCCAGCCTGGGCAGCATCCCAGCATTTCCATCAGGATCCATCCCTGTGCTCCTCATCTCCCTACCCATCCATGTTTCCCAACAAAAAACAGATCAGAACCACCAAGCTCTCCAGCCTTCTGGATTCAAGCATTCCAAGGAATCCCAGTATTCCCCCTGCAGGGAGCATCTCCGGGGCTGCTGGAAAAGCTGGAATAGGGACACACACCTTGTGTGAGGTGGAATGAATGGATGAGTCACTTCCCTGCTCCCTCTGGATGAATGACGGGAATACGCAGCAGGAGGCACAAGGAGAGGGTGAGGGCCACCAAGGGCCATTCCAGGGCCTCCCAAAGCCGGAATGGCCCCTTATCCCACTCAGGTGCCAAGCACAGCTTGGGGGATCACCTCCCACCACTGCCCCCCATCCCTTTCCAACAGGGGTTCTGGATCCTGTTGTTTTCCAAGCCTTTGCTCCCAACACTCTCTCTCCACTGAGAACCAGGCGAGGTTCTCTGCTTCCTCTCTCGGGCCTTCCAGAGGAGCACCTGGAGCACCACAATTCCCATTGTGCCAACACACAAAACACCACCATCTAGACCCCCAAACGCCAAAATCCAGACCCCAAATTCTGAAATCTTCTCCCAGTACAACCAGAATCAGCCATCCATACTCCAATCCTGCAGCAACACCAGATGCTTGTGCATCCATGGGGAAGGAAACGTGGGGTCAGAGCCTCTCAGAACCCCTCTCCTGCCATTGGATTGGGAACATGGACATTCCAGTGGCTGGAAAACGACCATCCATTACTTCCCCACAATTATGTGGATGCTGGAAAAGACCAGAGTGTTGGAATTCCTGAGGGGTTTCCCCTTGGGCTGCGCTCCCAGTGATGCCAGTGACAGTCAACAGTCACATCTTGATAACAGCTGTGTCACCCGAGACCTCCTCCGATATGTTAATCTAACCCTAATCCATCGGGAAGGGACGGACACCCGGTTGGTGCCATCTGTGTGACACCAACCACCGGGAGAAGTGTCCCTGTGGGATGAGGAGGTGACAGCTGAGACCCCTACAGCCAGGCCCCACACCTAGACTCATCCCAGCACCGAGGGCTTGGGGTCACCTTCCCTTTCTCTGACAGCACTGCTGGGAATCAGCAGCGATCCCATTCCAGGGATTCCTCAAAATCCACATGTGCTTTGTCCCTCCTGTCTGCTGTGCCACCACTCAGCTTCATCCAGGCCCCAAACACCATCACTTAGAGCCAAACTGCCAGAATCCAGGCCCAAAAATACCAGAATATCCAGGTCCCAGAATACTGTCATCTGGACCCCAAATGCCAAAATCAAGGCCCCAGAATGCCATCATCTTAGACACAAAATACCAAAATCCAGGCCCCAAAGCACCAAAAATCCAGACCCAAAATGTCCAAAATCTAGACACAAGTCACCCAAAGTCCAGAGCCCCAAAATACCAAAATCCGGGCCCCAAAACCACCCAAAATCCAGATCTGTAACACCAAAATCCAGGCCCCAAACCCACCCAAAATCCAGATCCAAAATGCCCAAAATCCAGGTCCCAAAACTATCAAAATTCAGGCCCCAAAACCACCAAAATCCAGAGCCTAAACCCACCAAAATCCAGACCCAAAATACCCAAAATCCAGGGCCCAAAATGGCTAAAATCCAAATCCAAAATGCCCAAAAGCCAGGGCCTAAACTGCCAAAATCCAGGGCCAATTGTCCCAAAATCCAGACCCTAAGCCCACCAAAATCCAAACCCATCAAAATCCAGGGCCTAAACCCGACAAAACTGAGACCCAAAGCCAACAAAATCCAGATGCAAAATGCCCAAAATCTTGGTCCTAAAGTGCCAAAATGCAGTCTCAAAACCCACCAAAATCCAGGTCCCAAAACATCCAAAATCCAGATCTAGAATCCCCAATATCCAGGTCGCAAACCCACCCAAAATCCAAACCCCAAATCCCCAAACCCAGACCCCAAATCCCCAAACCCAGATCCCAAATCCCCAAACCCAGATCCCAAATCCCCAAACCCAGATCCCAAATCCCCAAACCCAGATCCCAAATCCCCAAACCCAGATCCAAAATCCCCAAACCCAGATCCAAAATCCCCAAACCCAGATCCAAAATCCCCAAACCCAGACCCAAAATAGAACTATGGGCAGTTGCGATGGAAGCAGGTGAGTTCCAGCGCCCAATCCCCCCCCGATCCCAGCAGGAGGAGGGAATTCCCAGTGCCCCCCTACCTTGCTGACGTTCAGGGAAGCTAAGGGGGGAGGCGTTTCCGTGTGGTCATTGATTATTTCCACTTCTGACACATACTGTAAGTTTACGAGCAGGATGTCTGCGTGGTTGGGCTTCCCACTGGACGAAGGGCATTCTGGAAGGGGGAAAATTAAGGAAAACGAATCCAGAGGGAGGTATTTATGGGCTTGACACAGCCCAGGAGCAAACCAGGAGAAGGTTTGGTTGCCAGTGAGTTCCTCCACTCCCGTGTCCCTGCCCAGCCAAGCTTGGGGTCATCCATGATCCCAGGAAAGCCACAAGTCTCTTTCTGGGGTTACTTAATGCTGATCCCAGTTTTCCTGACTCCAGATTGAGTTTTCCAGCCCTACCCAGCACAGCCCAGTCACTGGTTTGAACCAGCACCACCAAATCTGCACTTTTTACACCAGAGTATTTCCTCTGGCAAGAAGTGGCTCAGCCAGAGGAGCATTCCCTCACCTAGATGGAAAAGAATTCCCAGGAAAGGCCTCCTTGCCCTCACGCACGAGGTTGGTATCACTGTTGCAAATACCCCCACCCCCTTCCAGAACTGACAATTCATGGACTGCACGGATTTCTGCACTATCTGTTCTCATGAGGATGGACAGAGTAGGGAGCACAGCATGGAGACCCTCTTCCATGCCAACACCATCTCCTCATGGAAGAGATCCTTGTGGAAGTCCCAGTTCCTCTCTCCCAGCCCCCCGTGAGCCCAAGGTGGAGCCCTCCCTAAAAAATGCCATTCAATAATGATGAGAAAGCAAGGGATGCCAGGGAATTCCTTCACAGAATTCCGGTCTCTTCCTTCAGGAGGATGAGCTGGAGCATCCCAGCTTTGGCATGAGGAAGAGCCAGGCTCAGGGAAAAGCCAGAAGGGGAGCACTCAGTCCCCTCTGGAGCAGACCAGCAGCACTGAGACACCTGTTGGAAATCCTCTTGGATTTTCCTGCTGCCCCCAGTGGCATCTGGGAGCTCCTCCAACTCCAACCACATCCCAGGCACCCAGGGAGGCTTTTCCCATCGTGTTTAGCTTCTGCCACAAACCCCTCTCCCTGCCCCTCGTTCCCTCTGGAACTCACCCTTGGGCTCCCAGAACTCCAACCCCAGACCCAGGGCTGAGAACCCCCTTTTCCTTCTCTCCACGGTCCCTCCACAGTTTTCCAACAGCCCTTGGCTTTTCCCATTCCTTGCAGATTCCAAACAAAAGCATATACAAATACATATACATTGGGGGGCCCAGAGCACCCCCAAACCCCCTCATCTCCTTCACTTCCCAAGGTCTTCTCCCAGCACACTGGAGAGTCCACTTGTGTCCCCAAATCCCCCCTACACCCCCCTGCAGCCCCCAACCCTCAGACCTCATTCTGACTCCCCTTAAATCCCCCACAGGGGTCTCTTGACCCCCTTCCTATGGGATCCCACCCCTCCAGGCCTCCCCCATCCTCCCTGGACCCCCCCAGGCCCTGCCCACCACACAGGACCCCTCTGTGCCCTCTCTGCACCCTAAAATAGGTCCCCAACCCCTTCCAGGAACCCCCCAGGGTTCCAAAATCTGCCCCCTCTCAAGACCTCCCTCCTCCTCCCTGAACTCCACAGGGTGCCCCTGTCCCCCCAAAAACCCCTCCAGCCCTGTGGGAAACCCCCGATCCCAGGTCCTTATGGAGCTACACCCCCACCAAATCCCCTACAGGGATCCCCCAGAACCCTCCTACATGGCACCCACCCCCTCAAAACCCCATTGGAGGGCTCCCCAATAACCCCATTCTGGAGCTCCTGAGTCCCCCGAAACCTCCCTATAAGGCACTCCCACCCAGTAACTTCACTAAAGGGCTCCTCACTCCCTCCAAAACTACCCTACAGGGTGCCCCATTCCCCCAAAAAACCTCTATAGGACACCCCACTTTGCCCTAATAAGCCCACTAAAGGGTTCCCCACTCTCTCCTATTCACCCCACTAAAGGGCTCCTCCAAAACCAGCCCACTTCCCCCCCAAACCTCTTTATAGGGCATCCTCTTGCCCCCCCATTTACCCCAATAGAGGGCACCTCACTTCACCCCAAAAAACCCTATAGGACACCTCACTCCCCCACTCACCCCAATACAGGGTTCCTCACTTCCCCCAACCACCTCAATACAAGGCTCTTCACTCCTCCCCAAAACCTCTCTTGGGCACCTTCTTGCCCTCTCCTTCACCCCAATACCGGGCTCCCCAGTGCCCCCCAAAAAACTCTATGGGGCACCCCCTTGCCCCCTCTTAACCCCAATATAGGGCTCCTCACACCGCTCCATTCACCCTAGTACAGGGTTCCTCACTCGCCCTCAAAAAACCCTCCCTATATGGTGCCTCCCCCAATAACCTCACAGTGGCTCTTCACTCTCCCCCAAAACCTCCCAACCCCATTCATCCCAATACAGGACACCTCATTCCCCCTCAAAAAACTCTATAGGGCACACCACCCCCCACTCACCCCAATGCAGGGCTCCCCAATTCCCCTACCCAAAAAAACCCCTATAGGACACCACATTCACTCCATTCACCCCAATACAGGACACCTCATTCCCCCTCAAAAACCTCTCTATAGGGCACTCCCTTTCCCTTCCTTCCCCCCAATACAGGGCTTCTCATTCCCCCCACTCACTCCAATCCAATGCTCTTCACTCCCCCCCAAAACCTCTCTATAGGGCATCCCCTTTCCCTTCCTTCACTCCAACACAGATCACCCCACTCCCTCCCCAAAAAACCCTATAGGACACCCTGTTCCCCCATTCACCCCAAAACCGGGCTCCTCACTCCCCTCCAACCACACCAATACAAGGCTCTTCACTCCCCCCAAAATCCTCTCTAGAGGGCACCCCCTTTCCCTCCCTTCACCCCAAAACAGGGCTCCTTACACCCCCCCATTCACCTCAATACAAGGCTCCTCACTTCCCCCAAAAAACCCTATAGGACATCCCCCACTCCCCCCATTCACCCCAAATCAGGGCTCCTCACACTCCCCCATTCGCCCCAATAAGAGACTTCCCACTCCCCCCCCAAATCCCCCTGTAGGGCACCCCCTTCACCCCAATACAGCGCTCCCCACTCCCTCCTCGGGGGTCTCCCCGCTCCCCCCCAAACCCCTCCCCGGCGCCGCCCATCTCGATCCCCTCAGACCCTCATCCCTTCCCTCCCCTTTCCCCTCCCTCTCTCCCTCACCGCCCCCCCCCCATCATATCGGGCGGGCCGCAGAGGCCCGGGCGGGCCGCGGCGGGGGCCCGGGGACCACCGGGACGAAACACAGGCGGGCGGATACTGAGCGCCAGCATCTTGCTGGGGTAGTCGAAGGCGACGACCTCGCCCTGGAGGCGCTGCTCCTGGCAGGTGCGGCAGGACACCTGGCTGCCCACGCTGAAGTACTCGCCCGGCGCCGCCATCTTGTCCGCCCGCAGCGCCCGCGGCTCCGCTCGCCTCGGCCCAGGCGCGGCGGGGGGCGGGGCCGCCTCGGCGGCGAGGGCGGGGATTGGCGCTCCGCCCCGCCGATCTGCTCCGCCCCGCCTCGTGATTGGTCGAGCACCCGCGGGGTCTCGTCCCCCTTCCCCCGCGCCTGGCGGGGTTTGGCCCGCCCGCGCCGCCGTCAGCGCGCGGTGCCGCGGGGGGCGTCGGGAGTTGTAGGCGGAAGAGGGGCTGTGAGAGCAACGGGAGGGACGGTTTGGGGGGTTCCCCCGACATGGAGACCCCCCCGCAGGTACCGCCCGACCGCACCGGGGTGAGCGGGGAGCGGCGAGGAGCGCGGCAGGGCGTCTCAGAGGGTCACGCGGGCAATGGGAGGTCGCGGGTCTGGAGTGAGAGGGACCCCAGGGAGGCCTCGGGCCTGAGAGGCCAAGGGAGGCCCGAGGAGACCCCGAGTCTGATCCAGGGAGACCCCAGAGAGGCCTCGGGGAAATCTCGGGGTCTGAGCCAGGGAGAGCCCTGGGAGGGTCCAGGCCTGAGACCACAGGGAAACCCCAAAGGGAGCCCAGAGAGATCTGGCACCTGCTTTAGGGAGACCCCAAAGAGATCCCAGAGAGCCCCTAGGAAGACCCTGGTCTTGCTCCAGGAAGACCTCAAGGAGTTTCCCTGCTTGAGACCACAGACAGACCCCAAAGAGACCCCAGGTCAGCTCCAGGGAAGTCTCAGGGGACATCCCAGTCCTCCTCCAGAGAGACCCCCAAAGGGATCCCAGGGAAGCCCAGGATCTGCTTTAGAGAGACCCCAGGGAAACCCCAAAGAGTCCCCAGGTTGGCTCCAGGGAAGACCCCAGGGAGACCCCGGGCCTGCTCCAGAATGACCCTAAGGAACTTTCCAAGGGAAGACCCCAAGGAGTCCCCAGGGA
This sequence comes from Pipra filicauda, assembly GCF_003945595.2. Classification (NCBI taxonomy): domain Eukaryota; kingdom Metazoa; phylum Chordata; class Aves; order Passeriformes; family Pipridae; genus Pipra; species Pipra filicauda. Next base: position 286,273 of record NW_024104738.1, read on the forward strand.
GGTCAGGGCTCTTTGGAGCAACCTGGCTGCTCCAGCAATTCCCACAGGGATTCCCCCAGGATCCTGCCCTGGCCCCCATCCCTGACTCCCAGCTCTGCTCTGCTGGGACCCCCCAAGCAGAAGTTTGGAAGTCCCTTGTGGGCAAACTTCAGGTGGTGAATGACTCCCTGGATTCTTGCTAAGGCATCCCTTGGGATCCAGCCACCTCCCGGGCCCTTCACAAGACATCCCATCCCTCAGGATCCAGCCACCTCCCACCCCCTTCCCAAGGGATTCCCTCAGGATCCAGCCACCTCCCAGCCCCTTCCCAGGGGGATTCCCAAGGGATCTGTGCCCAGCTGACCTCTGTCCCCATGTGCCAGCCGGGTGCCATGGATGCCCTGCACGAGGCCGGGATCTGGGCAGCCCTGGCCCTGCAGGCCGGGCCGCCCTGGCTGGAGCAGTTCTGGGTCTACCTGACATCCCACTTCGATCCCAAATCCATCTACACCTTCTGCTTCCCGCTGGCCCACGGGCTGGATGCCCGGGTGGGGCTTATGGTGCTCTGGATCGGGCTCGTGGCCGAGTGGCTCAACGTGGTCCTCAAATGGTGAGGGGGTGGCACTGGGGGTGGCACTGGGGGTGGCACTGGCATGGGGACACAGCTCAGGGAAACTCCCGGAGTTCTGGGCACAGACTCCCTGCAGCATTCCGCAGGGTCACCCGAGCTGCCCCAGGCATCTGCCAGGAATCCCTGGCAGAGAAAACCCCGGGAGGCATCAGGACTGCCAGGGATCCTGCTCTTCTGCTGTGGCTCCATCCCTGGCAATCCCAGGATGAGTGGCAGGGATCCTGCCCTCATGGGCCACCTGGGATGGGTGCAGGAATCCTGCCCTCCCACCGTGGATATATCCCTGGAAATCCCGGGAAGAGTGGCAGGGATCCTGCCCTCCTGCTGTGGCTCCATCCCTGGTAATCCTGGGATGAATGGCAGCCCTCCTGCTGGGGCTTTGTCCCTGGAAATCCCAGAATGGTTGGCAGTGATTCTGCCCTCCCAAATCCCCAGATACCATGGGATGGGTGGCAGGGATTCTGCCCTTTCCAATCCTCTGGGATGGGTGGCAGGGATCCTGCCCTCCTGCTGTGGCTCCATGCTGGGTTCCCCTGGAATGGGTGCAGGGATCCTGCCCTCATGGATCCCCCAGGATGGGTGCAGGAATCCTGCCATCCCACTCTGGCTTCATCCCTGGAAATCCCAGAATGGTTGGCAGTGATTCTGTCTTCCCAAATCCCCAATACCATGGAATAGGTGGCAGGGATCCTGCCTTTCCCGGTCTTCTGGGGTGGGTAGCAGGGATTGTGCCCTCATGGATCCCCCAGGATGGGTGCAGGGATCCTGCCCTCCTGGATCCCCTGGGATGGGTGGGAAGGCTCCGTGTTTTCCATCCCTCAAGGTTCCTGTTTGGGGAACGCCCATACTGGTGGATCCATGAGTCCGGGTTGTTCTCCCAGGAGGAGCTGGAGAAGTTACCACTGCGCCAGTTCCCGGTCACCTGTGAAACGGGACCAGGTGAGTCACAAGTGAAGCCTTCATGTGTCCCGGACAACCCGGTGATCCCTGGGGAGGAGCCACAGGAGCCAGGAGGCTCCACCCCTGCAGGAATGCCGGGCTGGAAGCGGGAAAAGCCGTTCCTCAGCCAGGAAATATGAGGGAGCAGCAGGGAGCGGGTCCGACGCCGCCGGCGCTGGCACAGCCCTGCGGCACCAACGGCTCCGGGGCCAGGAAACCCACGGGAGAGTCTGGGAATGTCACTGCTACACCTGGGCTCCCTGTAAACGTGCCTGGAGTTTCGGGCACCGGCTCCATCCCCATCCCTGAGCCTCCAGGCCCAGCCAGGAGGGATCCCTGGGTGCAGGCAGGGTTAGGCTCAACATTCCCAGCTCTCATCCCGCTGGGACAAGCTTCCCCCGACCCTCCATGTGCTTCCCCCCACCCAGGGAGCCCCTCAGGCCACTGCATGATCCCCGGGGCGGCCCTGTGGCCACTTGTCACCGCACTGACAGCTGAGGTGGCCCGGAGCACTCGCAGGTGAGTCTGAGATGGGCAGCGCCTGGAAGCTTCCAGAGCACCTGTGGGAAGAGGGGATAGGATGTGGCACCCCTCCTTGGCAGGCAGCACCCATGGGAGATAGGCAGGATGAGTCCTGGGATGGGGAAACTGTCGCTTGGAAGTTTCCAGAGCACCTGTGGGAAGAGGGAGGTGGGATGTGGGACCTTTCTTAAGTGGGCATGGTGAGTCTGGGATGGGGAAACCAGAGCTTGGAAGCTTCCAGAGCACCTTTGGGAAGAGGGAGGTGGGCCGGATGAGTCCTAAGATGGGGAAAGCAATGCTTGGAAGCTTCCAGAGCACCTGTGGGAAGAGGAGATAGGATGTGGGACCCCTCCTTGGTGGCAGGGGGAGTCTGGGATGGGCAGTGCTTGGAAGCTTCCAGAGCACCTTTGGGAAGAGGCGGGTGGGATGTGGGACCCCTCCTCAGCAGGGGGTGAGTAGGATCCCTTCCCCTCCCAGCAGGGCAGCTCCAGGGGGACACATGTCCTGGCAGCTCAGGAAGAGGCTGTGAGACCCCCCCCTAACATTTTTTCTTGCCTTCTTCACCTCTGCTTCACCCATTCCTGCTGCTCGGTGGGATCAGTCCTGCCCTGCCTGGCCAGAGCAGGAGCCAGGGGCTGCCTCCCTCCATCACTGACCCCGGTTCCCTTCCAGCCGGGTGCTGAGGCTGATCCCTTTCCTTGCCTACATCCTCTTCCTGGTGGCCATGGGGCTCTCCCGGATCTTTGTCCTGGCCCACTTCCCCCACCAGGTGGTCACCGGCATCCTGGCAGGTGAGGGGAGTGGGGGGCACACATATCCCAACACCCCATCCTGGCTCAGGGTGTTGGGGGCACCTTCCCCTTCCCTCGAGCCCCTTTCCCAGTCCATCCCAGTCCCAAACCTGCCTGTCCCCTGTGCCAGGGTCGGCGCTGGGCTGGGGGCTGCAGCGCTGCCCCCCCAACTTCCGCGTGTTCCGGTTCTTCGTGGCGGTGGCTGTGGTACTGATGCTGAGTGCGCTGGCCCTGCACAGCCTGGCCACGGCTGCTGGCATCGACCTCGACTGGTGAGCGCCCAGGGAGGATGGGGGATATCCCCAGGGATCAGTGTTCCAGGGTGGAGGGGGGTATCCCCAGGGATGAGCCCCTCAGGGTGGCAGGGTGTATCCCCAGGTTCAGCCTTCCAGGGTGGAAGGGGGTATCCCCAGGGATCAGCCCCTCCAGGTGAAGGGTGGTTATCCCCGGGGATCTGTTCCCAGGCTATTGTGGGGAACAGCCCCAGGGATCTGCCTCCAGACCATTTTGGGATGGGACTAACTGCAGGGATCTGCCCCCTACACAGTTTTTGGGAGGTGTTGGGGGGAACAGCCCCAGGGATCTGCCCCAGACCATTTGGGGAGGGGGCTACACAGAGATCTCCTCTGAGACTGTTTTTGGGATGTGTGTGGGGGTACTAACCCCAGGAATCTACCCCCAGGCTGTTCTTTGGGGAGTACTATACCCAGGGATCTGCCCCCAGACTATTTTGGGATGGGAGTAACCCCAGGGATCTGCCCCCTACACTCTTTTTGGGAGGTGGGGGGTGGTCCTATCCCCAGGGATCAGCCCCCTACACTCTTTTTGGGAGGTGGGGGGTGGTCCTATCCCCAGGGATCAGCCCCCAGACATCTGGGGATGGGGGGGGGTGCTATCCCTAGGGATCTGCCCCCCAGACTGTCAGGATCCACTCTGACCTACCCCCAACTCATTTGAGGAGGGGGCTACCCCAAAGACCTACCCCCAGCCCCTTTTTGGGGTGGGGGGAACACCAACCGCGGAGCCCCCCCCGCAGGTCCCTCCGCCTGGCCAGCGCCTGGTGCTCGGACCCGGCGTGGCTGCGGCCAGACACGCGGCCCTTCGCCTCGCTGTGCCGGGTGGTGGGCAGTGCCCTGGGGCTGGCCCTGGCCGCCGAGACCCCCCTGCGCCGCCGGGACGAGGACCAGCTCCTGGATGGCCGCCTGCGGGTGGCGAGCACGGTGCTGGCCCTGCTGGCCCTGCAGCTGGTGCACAGGCTGCCCAGGCCCTCGGACGCGGCCGCCCTGTACAGGCACGTGGTCGTGCACTACGCGGCCGGGCCCTTCCTGGTGGTCTCCGTCCTGCCCCGGTTCGTCATCGCCCTCAGGAACTTCCTGGAGCCCTCCCAAGTCCCCCCCCACACCAATTAGGAGGCCTCCGCCCTTGTTCTGGCTTGTTCTCGGCCTCATAGAGTAGGGGGATCCCTGACCTGCCCCGGCTCATCTGAGAGTCCCCCCCACTGAGTAGGGGGGTGCCCACTCCCTGCCCTGGCTCATCCTCAGCTGCGCCCAGGGTCCCCCCTCCTGCCCTGGCTCATCTTCACCTTCACCTGCCCCCGGGGACCCCTCAGACTGAGGAGGGGAGTCCCTGCTCATCCTCACCTGCCCCCAGGGACCCCCCACACTGAGTAGGGATCCCCCTCCTGTCACGGTTCATCTTCACCCTCACCTGCCCCGGGGCCCCCCCAGTGCAGATTAGGGGGGTCCCTGCACCTCTCCCAGCTCATCCTCACCTTCACCCGCCCCCTGGGACCCCTCACTAAGTAGGGGGTCCCGGCTCATCCTCACTCGTCCCCAGGGACCACCCCCCCACCGATTTGGGGAGTCCCCGCCCCCTCCCGCTGATTCCCACCCCCCGTCCCGGCTCTGCCCTTTGCTGTGCCCATCGCCGGTGGCTTCAGGCCAGGGGAACCCCTCCAGGCCCCCCCAGTTGTTGCACTAACAGCCCTGTCCCCCCTCCCCCGGGCAGCAGGACCCCCCCGGGGGGGCAGAGCTGGGGGTGCCCCGTGCCCAGCAGGTCTGGGGACACAGCATAGGGACAGCCCCAGCCCGGGGGTCACTGACCTGCCACCCCCCTACCTCCAGCTGCCCCAGTTCTCCCAGTTCTCCCCTCTCTGGAGCAGGGATGGGACCCCCCCCCCCCAACGCCGGGAGCCCCCCTTATACCACCGGAGGCGGGGGGGTCACCTCGTTTCTTACCAAATAAAGCACCAAAACCAACCCACCGGGCTGAGTCCTGCAAAGACGGGGCGCACAGGCAGAGCTAGGGGGTCCCAGGGCAGGGCTGGGAGGGGGACAGAGCCCCCCCAGCCACAGTGGGGGGGGGGACAGGGACGGACAGAGCCCCTCCAGACACGCTGGGGGGGACACGGTGGTCCCCTCCCTGCACCAGTTGCTGTAGGTGGGGAAACCGAGGCACAAGGGGACACCAGGAAGCCTTGGGGACACCAAGGGATGGGAACAGGGACACGGGGACCCTCCCCACCCCCCAAAGGCAGTGGGGGCCGGCGGGTATTGCCAGAAACAGTTTATTTATACAAGGACGAACATCGGTGACATCTTACAAAATACTGAACCGAGACCCAGAGCGAGCGTGAGCGGGGGGTGGGACGGACAGCAACCGAGGGGGGGACACGGGGGGACACACGGGGGTAGAGGGGACACCAGCCCAAAGCAAGCCGGGCACACTGCTGGGGGGCCGGCACCCCCTTCCCCCCATCCCGGGGGTGTTTCTCCTTCCCGGGATGGGGATCTGGGACCCCCCCCCACCACCACACACGGGGTGTCCCCAACACTGGGGACACCTACACTGGGGTCCTCACAATGACACCCCTCCCTTCCTCACCCTAAACCGGGGTTCTTTCCCCCCCACCCAGGGTTAGGAGAGGTGACCAAGGACATGCTCATCCCTCTGTCCTAAGTTGGGGACCCCCCCAAATTCCCATCACCCCCAAAATAACCTACAACGTGCTGTCCCTGTCCCCGCCCCTCCACCCCCCCATTAAAAAAATACTATTAAATAATCCATCTGTAATAAAATTATATCCCTTTTTAGGGGGGTGGTTGGGTAGTTTTCTCTCTTTTAAAGCTAAAATTGCTCCGAGGCCCCTCTGGCTGGTGATAAAACTGGAAAATTAAGTGGTTTTTTCTCTTTTTTTGTGTCTCTTTTTTTTTTTCCTCCTCTAAGAACAAATTTGATCCCAACGAAGGGGTGACAAAGGGATGGGGGGACACACACAGAGCTCGGCCCTTTGTCTCGTGTCCCTGTCCCAAATGGGGAGGCCGAGGGGAAAAAAAAAAAAAAAAACAAGAAAATTAAGAAAACCCAAAATTAAGGGAAATTAAGGCATTAAAAAAAAATAATTAAAGGCACAAATATTTCCCATCGCCTCCCCTGGGGGTGGGGTTGGAGGAGCAGGGGGGGAACAAATGCCAGAGCTGAGGAGGGAACAAAGGGGGGGACACACACACAAAAAATAGAAGGGGAATTAAGGAAAAATCCCTAAAAAAAAAGAGAGAGGAGCGCCGGGGGGGTCCGGGCAGCGCCGGGGGGGACCCGACGGACACGGTGGGGACACGGGGTGCTGGTGGAACCGCTGCTGCACAAGAGACACAACCGCAAACACCGCGGGGGAGCCAGGGGGGGCACTGGACAGGTAGGGGGGATTTTTTTTTGTGGTTTTCTCCTCTTTTTAATAGAAAAAGAAAATATTTTCCTCTTTTTTCTGGTTTTCCTTCCGGTTTTTTTTTTTTTTTTTTTTTTTTTTTTTTTTTTTTTTCTTTTTTTTTTTTGGTCTTTTTTTTAAGTGCTTTTTTTTCCCTTTTACTGTGATTTTTTTCTGTGTGTGTGTGTGTGTGTGTGTGTGTGAGTTTTTTCATCTCTTCTGGGTGTTTCTTGGTTTTTTCGGAGGCGGGAACGATGCAGGTGGGTCAGAGCGTAGGCTCAGCCTCCATCGGCTCCTCCACTGGTCTGGGAAGGGGAGGGACACGCCAAGGTGGAGGACACGTGTGTTTCACACACCCCACACCCCCCCCAGACACACATGTCTATCACTCCTTCCAGGACACACCTGCTTCATGCACAGCCCCAGGGACACGTGTCCTCCCTGAACACACACATGTGGCTCCATGCACAGCCCATGGGACACACATGTCCCAGAACACACATGTGACTGTGAGCATCCCAGGGGAACATACATTCCCTCCCCCCGAGGACACATGTGGCTCCATGCACAGCCCAGGACACACACATGTCCAAGAGGACACGTGGCTTCTTGCACACCCCCAGGGACACGTGTGTCCCCCAAGAACACACATGGCTCCATGCACAGCCCATGGGACACACATGTCCAAGAGGCCACAGGTGGCTTCTTGCATGCCCCTAGGGGAACATGCAGCCCCCCCCAATGACACACGTGGCTCCATGCACACCCCAGGGGGCACCTGTGACTCCATACAGAGCCCTCGGGACATGCACACCCACAGGGGCACGTGTCCCCCAAGGACACACATGGATCCATGCACACCTCCAAGGGAACATGCAGCCCCCCCATGACACAATGTGGCTCCTTGCACATCCCAGGGACATGTGTCCCTCCCCACAATGACACATGTGGCTCCACGTGTCCACCTCAGGGACACATGTCTCCCCTGAACACACACACACACGGCTCCACACCCACCCCAGTGACGTGTGTCTCCCCTGAACACACATGTGCCTCCATCAAACCCCAGGGACATGTGTCCCTCCCCACAATGACACATGTGGCTCCATGTACCCCGCCAGGGACATGTGTCCCCCAAGGACACACACAGATCCATGCAAATCTCCAAGGGAACATGTAGCCCCCCCTGACACAATGTGGCTCCATGCCCACCCCAGTGACACACGTGTCCCACCCCATGACCCGTGTGCCTGCACACCCAGCGGGGTCCCCAGGGGCCGTACCTGGGCTGGGGGTCTCCCCCGGCCTGCTCGGCGCCCACCGAGAGCAGGGCCATGGCCGTCACCGTCTCGGCCTCCTCGGCCTCCCTGCGCTGGGCCTCCAGCAAGGACCGGCCCACGGCCGCCGCGAAACGCCGCACGGACCCCCAGTGCTTGCCTGCCGGGGGCAGCGTGACAGGGGACACCCGGGCTGGGACAGGTCAGGGGACCCCCAGGGACCCCATGGCTGAGATAGACCCAGGGAACAAGGACCACATGGCTGAGACAGACTCAGGGGACCTCCAGGGCTGCAATGGACCTGGGGGACTCCCAAGAACCCCAGGGCTGAGACAGATGCAGGAGACCCCCAGGGACCCCATGGCTGAGATGGAGCTGGGGGACCCCCACGGCAGGGACAGACCCGGGGGACCCCCAGGACCCAGGACTGGAACAAACCCAGGGGACCCATGAGACCCCAACAGTTGAGATAGACCCAGGGGACCCCTGAGACTCCCACAGCAGGGACAGACTCAGAGGACTCCCAGGAACCCCATGCTGGGACAGATCCTGGGCACCCACAAGACCTCCATGTCAGGGACAGCCCTAGGGACCCTTCTCGGTCCTCCCTCAAAAGAGAGACAGTCCTGGGGACCCCCTCAGGATCCCAGTGGCAGCACTGGAGACCCTCCAGCTCCTTCCACAGCAAGGACAAACCCAGGGCCCCCCCACTGGGGTCCCCCAGTGACTCTTTTGTGCCCCCCCAAGATAGAATCAGCCCTGGGGACCCCCCAGGAGACCCCATCAGGGTCTGCCCCTGCCCCCCGTTCTCACTCTGGATCTCGATGACCTTCTCCAGTGTGGCCACTGCATTCACATTTGGCTTCTGCTGCAGCAGGGACGGATCCAGGGGCTCCAGCTGGGGAGAGGGGACACACATCAGTCCCCCAAAACCGCCACCAGCACCCCCAAACCCCCCTCAGAGAGAGCAGGGATGGAACCACAGCTCCTCACCAACCCACACAGGGAAACTGAGGCACGACACGGGGTGGGCACCTCAATACACCCTGCCCCCGGGTGGGGTCCTCAGGGATTGAGGGGGTCCCCACCGTACCTCCAGGCCGAGCAGGGCAGAGACACAAGCCTCGGAGGCGTCGCAGATGGCCGTCAGGTCGTGGCCCCCCTCCAGCGCCAGCACCACCCGGCCCCCTGCCAGCATCATCAGCTGCTTCGTCAGGTGTCCAAAACCTGGGGGCACCGGGGAGGGGGGGTGAGGGGTGGCTGAGCCGGGGTCCCCAGCCCGGGATGCCCCCGGACCCCACTCACACTTGGCGGTGACAGAGTAGCCACCGAGCGGGGACAGGTGGCCCTCGACGGCGTCGAAGCCAGCGGAGACCAGCACCAGGTCTGGGGAGAACTCCTTGGCGATGGGCATCACCACCGTCCTGGGGGGCACAGGGTCAGCCAGGGGCAAGGGGACCCCCCCCCAGGGCTGTGGGGAGCCCCTCAAAGTGCAAGGATCCTTCCCAGGGTACAGAGAACTCCCAGGACACAGGGATCCTCTAGGGTTTGGGAACCCCCTGCAGGACACAGGGATCCCCTCTGGGGAGTGGGGAACCCCCCCAGGAGTGCAGAGACCCTCCCCAAGGTGTAGGGGAACCCCCAGGGTGCAGGGTCCTCCCCCAGGACATGGCGATCCTCTGGGAGGACCACCCCAAGGGTACAGAGAACCTCCCCCAGGACATGGGGATCCCCCTGGGTTGTAGGGACCCCTCCCCAAGGGCACAGGGATGCTCTCAGGATGCAGGGACCTCCCCCAGGGGCATGAGGACCCCCTCAGAACTCCCTGGGGTGCAAGGACCCCTCCTCAAGGGCATGGTGACACACCCCTCCCAGGATGCAGAAACCCCTCAAGGGCACAGGGACCTTCCTCCACAGGGACACCTCCCCAAGGATGCAGGAACCCCCGCCAAGGGCATAAAGACCCCCCCAGGACACACAGACCCCACTAAAGGGGCGCAGGAACCCTCTCCCCAAGACGTGGAGACCCCTCTAAGGGCACAAGAACCCCCCCAAGGGCGCAGGGACCTTCCTCAGGGTACAGAACCCCCCCCCAAGGACATGGAGACGCTCTCATCTGGACCCAGCAACTCCCCTTGAGCCCAGGGACCCCCCCAAAGGCTCAGGCGCCCTCCCAGACCCCCACCTGAAGGCGGTCAGATACTCCACGTCCCCGATCGGGGGGTCCACGCCGCCAGTCCAGGCGATGTTGATGTTGTAGCCCACTCCCAGCCCACTGCCCACCTGGGACACAGCCACAGGTGACCCCCTGTGCCACATCCAGGGTTAGGGGGATACAGGGGGACCCCCACCCCTCCCCCAAGCCCCCCGTACCTCCTCAGGGGCCCCACTGCCCGGGAAGAAGTTGCCGTCGTCGTAGCGGTGCAAGGAGATGTAGAGCACGTGGGGGTCACTGTAGAAGGCCTGCTGGGTCCCATTCCCATGGTGGATGTCCTGGGGGGGCACCTGTGATGTCAGGGACCCCTCTGTCCACCCATGGGGTCCCCATCAGCCGTGGGGGGGTCCCCCTGCCCCCCCTACCCAGTCCACGATGAGGATCCTGCCCACGCTGAGCCGCTGCTGCAGCAGCTTGGCCGAGATTGCCACAGAGTTGAAGAAGCAGAAGCCCCTGGGGACAAAAGAGGATGAGAGACAGGGGACATTCAGTGGTGGGGTGACCCCCAGGACACTGTGGGGTCCCCTCCCTGGGTGGGGGTCCCAGCGCTGTCCCCACACTCACATGGCTGTGGACTCCTCGGCGTGGTGGCCCGGGGGGCGGATGACCGCAAAGCCGTTCTGTGAGGACAGAGAGAGGGATGTGTGTAGGAAAGACAGGGACACATGTGGGACACAGGGACAATGGAACATGCATGGGACACAGGGAGATATGTGGGACAGAGAGGAACACACAGGGCCATCCACTGAAGAGTTGGACTCGATGATCCTTGTAAGTCCTTCCAACTCAGAATATTCTGCGACTGCAATGCTGAGAAGTGGTTTAAGGACACAAAGGGACATGTAGTGTGGCGACATAGGGACACACGTGGGGTGGGGACACAGAGGAAGGTGTGGGACACAAAGGGACATGTGTGGGACACAAAGGGACGTGTGGTGCGGGGACACAAAGGGACACATGGGACAGAGGAACAAGTGGTGTGGGGACACACAGGGACAAGTGGCGTGGGGACAGGGGGACGTGTGGGACAGAGGCACTTGTGGGACACAGAACGACACGTGGGACAGAGGAACAGGAGTGGTGAGGGGAGAGGGACACGTGTGACACAGGGAGGGACACATGCAAGAAGGCAGCACGTCTGCACACGAGCTGGCACAAGGAGCCCTGCACTCAGGGGAGTGTGCAAGAGAACAGCACATGCGTGCTCAGCCTTGCACAAGGACCATCTTGCCCCAGGGGAGTGTGCAAGAAGGCAACACACGCACACGAGTGTGCACAGGGACTGTCACCCCCCAAGTGAGTGTGCAAGGAGCACACACGTGCACATGAGTGTCACAGCCCAGGTGAGTGTGCAAGACCACACACACAGGCTTGCACAAGGACTGTCACACCTCAGTTGAGTGTGCACAGGGACTGTCACAGCCCAGGTGAGTGTGCAAGGAGCATACATACACACGAGTACATACAAGGACTGTCACATCTCAGATGACCGTGAAGGCAGCACACACACACACACACACAGGAGTGTGCACAGGGACTATCACACCCCAGGTGAGTGTGCAAGGCAACACACATGCACACGAGTGTGCACAGGGACTCTCACAGCCCAGGTAAGTGTGCAAGACCACGCTCACCTTGAGCTCGCCTGCAGCCACCTTGAAGGCCAGCTCGAGCAGGCAGCCCACGGCCGTGCGCACCGCGCTCGACGAGTGCAGCTCGTTCCACACCGTGTCACTGTCCACCTGGGGGGGGACACTGGGGGTCAACAGGGCCAGCCCACCCCGGGGACCCCCCCCCGCGCCCCCAGACTCACCCCGATGCCCCCGCATGGCAGCACTGCGTATGTCTTCTGCGTGATGGGACCTGAGGGGTGGAGCGGTGTGGTGGGGACAGTGGGGATAGGGGTATCCCAGGGGATAGAGGCACCCCTGGGCACCCCAAAGGATTGGGAACTGGAGGGGACAGGGATATCCCATGGGATAGGGGCGCCCCTGGGCACCCCAAAGGACTGGGAGAGCCCCATGGGACAGAGGGATCTCATGGGACTAGGGGATCCCATGGCAATGAGGAATCCCACGGGCAGTCCAAAGAATTAGAAATCCCCGGGGACAGGAGCATTCCATGGGATAGAGGGACCCCTGAGAAGCCCAAAGGATTGGGAACCCCAGAAGATGGGAAGATCCCATGGGACAGGGGGACCCCTGGGCACTCCAAAGGATTGGGAACCCCAGGGAACAGAGGGATCTCATGGGACTGGGGGATCCCATGGCACTGAGGAATCCCATGGGCAGCCCAAAGCATTAGGAACCTCAGGGGACAGGAGAATTCCATGGGTTAGTGGGACCTCTGAGCACCCCAAACGATGGGGAACCCCAGAGGACAGAGGGATCCCATGGGATAGGGGGACTCCTGGGGATCCCATGGGACAGGGGGACCTCTGAGCACCCCAAACGATTGGGAACCCCATAGGACAGGGGGATCCCATGGGATATGGGGACCTCTGAGCTCCCCAAAAGGATTGAAAACCCCAGGGAACAAGAGAAACCCATAGGATGAGGGGAACTCCAGCCACTCCAAAGGATTGGGAACCCCAAGGGACAGAAGAATCCCATGGGACTGGGGACTCCTGGGACACCTAAGGGTTGGGGCATCCCATGGCATAAGGACACCCCACAGGACATGGGCTCTCCTGGACATCTAAAGGGACAGGGCACCCCAGGGAACAGATCCAAAGGAATAGGGGGTACAGGGTGACCCCAGCTCCAAAAGAGGGGGGTCCCGGGCATCCAGGGCCCCCCCATCACCCACCCAGCAGCTTCTTGCTGTCCAGTTTCTGGCGGTTGAGGGGGCTGGTGCCGTAGAGCAGCGCATGGTGCTCTGAGTGCACCGTCTGGATCTCCTCCAGCGTCGCCTTCCTGCCCCGGATCCGCTGGCAAAGGGGGCACAGGGGTGAGCCCCCTTCTCCCCAAGCCAACCCCAGCTCCCCCCCAGGACACGGGATGCTCCCCTCACCTCACACTTCCCGAGCAGGCCGGTCTCCTGGAGCCGGGACCAGATGCTCTGGATGCGGCCGGCGTGCTCCGGGTGGATCGTGGTGTTCCCGCAGGTGCACTGGTGCTTCAGCATGAACGTGTCGTACACCACACCTGTGCCAGCAGCACACCTGGCACCGGACCCTGGCACCCCCCCAGGGCTGGGGCACTGAGGGACATGGGCACCCCAGGGGATGGAGGGATCCCATGGGATTGGGGGTCCCCTGGGCACCCCGGGGGACTGGGAACCCCGGGGAACAGGGGGAATCTGTGGAATAGGAGGACCCCTAGGCACTGAGCAATTAGGAATCCCAAGGGACAGGGAATCTGTAGAACAGGGAAACCCTGGGCACCTGAAGGGATTGGGAACCCCAAAGGGCAGAGGGAACCTATGGAATAAGGGGGATCCCATAGGATATGGGGGCCCTTGGGCACCATGAGCAATTGGGAACCCCAAGGGACAGGGGGAATCTGTGGAATAGGAGGATCCCTGGGCAACCCAAGGGAATAGGAACCCCAAGGGATACGGAAAGCCCACGGGTACCCCAAGCAATTGGGAACCCAGAACAGGAGGATTCCATGGGATATGTGGACACCTGGGCACCTTGAGGTATTAGGAACCCCAGGGGACAGGGAGAATCCCAGACACCTTGAGGGATGGGAAACCATCTGGGAGAGGGGCCCATGGCACACAGGCACCCCGAAGGGTGGGGAACATCCCCATCCCCTGGGGACAGGGGGACCCCAAACACCCTGAGAGACTGGGAACCCCATTGGACAGGGTCACCCCCAACCGCATCAAGGAATGGGACACTCGGGGTGGGGGGATACAGACATCCCTGGGGTCTACCATGGGATGGGGCACCCATGGGACACAGGGCCAGGGGGATCCCATGGGACAGGTGACACCTCATGGGACAGGAGCACCCTGAGGGATGTGGGACCCCAAGGGACAGAGGGACCCCAGGGGAGAGAGGGACCCCGACCCCCGTTGCCCCTGTACCTGTGGTGAAGAGGTGCTTGGGGGGCCCCTCGGGCACAGGGGGCTTGACGCTGGCAGGGGACGACTGGGTGCGGGCGAGGGCCGGGTGGGACAGTGCCAGGACCCCCAGGGGGGGTGTGGGGTAAAGCTGCAGTGGTGCCTCGGGGTACGCCTGGGGGAGGACACCCAACATGACCCCTCATCAGCCCCCATGGCCAAGGGGGGGGATGGGGGATGAGTCATGGCAGGGAACGGGGGGGGGTCATGGTGCAGGGGTGGCAGGGACAGGGGGATGCAAAGGGGGGGATGAGTCACCGACCCTTCCGAGTCATCACTGCGGCATCACCCCAAAAATGGGGGGAGGACACACAGCTGGGTGCAGAGTGGGGGCAAGGGATGCACAGGATGCTTGTGTGTGTGGGAATTAAGGAGTCTGGGGGGGATTTGGGCCCCCCCAAAATCTCACCTGCTTGTAGGTGACGCCCAGCTCGGTGACATCGGGGTACCCGGCGCCCTCAGCCTCATCCCCGCTGTCCCCTGTCCCCTGGCAGCCCTTGGGGTCCTGCAGCTGCTCCGGGGGGTCCCCAGCCTCCGGGGAGATGAGGGTGAGGGGGGGGCCAAGGGGGGGGCCAGGGGGTCCCCCCTCGCCTGGGGGGGGTGATTGCTGCTCCGTCAGCTCCTCCTCCGTCTCCTCAGGGTGGGTGGGGGGCTGCCGTGCCAGCTCCCCCCCCTTGGGGAGCAGCTGGGGGGCATGGGGGTGTTAGTGACCCCCCTGCACCCCTATACCCTGTCTGCCTGAACCCCGTGCCCAACCCACAGTCACCCCCTGCCCCACAGCAATTCCATACCCACCCCATGGTCCCCTCGGAACCCACCCCATATGCAGCCCATGCCCATGCTCACCCTATGCCCCATTCCCACCCCACATGCACCCCACGCCCATCCCGTGCCCCAAAGCCACTCCATTCCCATCTCACAACCACCCTATGCCCCACCCCACTCCCCCCAGCCCCACTTCCACCCCCACCCAGTCCTTCCCCAGTTTCCCCCCAGTTCCCCCTCCTTTGCCTCAGTTTCCCCTGCTTGCAACCTCACCCTCCCCAGCTGTATCTGGGGGGTTAGTGGGGTGTCAGGGTGCCCCACAGCTACCCAACACCCCACCCCATGCCCCATTCCCACCCCACATACACCCCATGCTCACCCCATGCCCTCCCAGCGCCAGTCCCACGCTCAACCTGTGCCCACCCACACCCATCCCACGCCTTATTCCCCACACCACATACTCCCCATGCCCACCCCACACCCATCCCATGCTCCATTCCCCACACCACGCACACCCCATGCCTAACCCACACCCATCCCATGCCCCACACCCCATTCCCATTCCACATACACCCCATACCCACCCCACACTCATCCCATACCCCATTTCCCACATCACATACACCCCATTCCCACCCCACACCCATCCCATACCCATTCCCCACACCACACACACCCCATTCCCACCCCACCGCCAACCCCACTCGCACCCCATACCCACCCCATGCCCACCCCCAGTCCCAGGGCTGCCCCCGGCCCACCTTGCCCAGCTGGACCTGCTGCTTGTCGAGGAAGTGGTGCTGGAGGGGGCCGTGGGGCAGGGCCTGGGGGCTCTGGGGCAGCGGGGACGACTGGGTGCGGCTCAGGGGCCGGTGCCGAGGCAGTTTGTTCCCACGGGGACCCCCCCCGCGCTCCCCCGTCACCAGCGGGGACTGGCCGTGCAGGGGCACTGGGGGGCACCGGGTCAGTGGGGCACCCGACACCCCCCGGGCCCCCCAGTGCAGCTGGGGGTGAGGGTGGGGGGCTGTAGGCAGGGGAAACTGGGGCAGGACTGGGGGGGAACTGGGGAAGGACTTGCAGGGGAAAGTGGGGAAGGACTGGGAGGAAAGTAGAGCACAGAGGGCGAACTGGGGAAGGACCAGTGCAAGATCAGGGCAAGATCAGGGAAGAAATTGTAGAAGGACTGGAGAAGAACTGGAGAAGGACTGGGAGAAAACTGAGGGGAAAGTGAGGCAGGACTGGGTGGGGGACTATGGAAGGACTGGGAGAAAACTGAGGCAAGACTAGGGATAAACTGGGGAAGGATTGGGGGGGGAAACCAGGGCAGGACTGGGAGAAAACTGGGGAAGGAACTGGGGAAGGACTGGAGGAAAATTGAGGGGGAACTGAGGAAGGACTGAAGGGAAACTAGGGCAAGACTGGGGGGCAGTGGGGCCTCACCAGCGATGAGGGTGCTCTGCTGCCGCGCCTGCTCCAACAGCAGGACATGCTGCAGCAGGGACGGGGGACCGGCCGGGGGGTCCCCGTCCAGGGCCACCCCCAGCAGGCACCCCGGGATTGAGGACGTGCTCAGGAACTTCCCGGTGAGGGCGGCCCCGGGGCGCAGGGGGGGCACCCCCGGGCGCTCGCCCTCAGCCTGCAGTGACAGCTTGGGGGATGCCTGAGGGGACATGGGTGGCAGCGGGGGGACCCCCACACTGCCCCCCTGGAGTGCCACCCCCGTGGGGTCCCCACATGGTCCCCATGGGTCCCCCCCATCCCCCCATAGGAGGGTACCAGGTCCCCATGCCATCCCCTGTTGTGTTCCCACATCCCTTCCCACAGGATTCCTGATCCTAATGTGGTCCCTATGCCATCCTCTTTGGGGTCCCCCCCAGTCTCTATGGACTGGTGCCAGGTCCCCATGGGGACCCCCACATCCCCTCTATGGGGTGCCAGGTCCCCGTGCCACCCACCGTGCGGTCCCCACGTCCCCAGGGGGTCCCCACATCCCCCCCATGGGGCGCCAGGTCCCTGTGCCACCCCCCACGGAGTCCTCATGTCCCCATGCCCTCAGAGCATCCCCACATCCCCTCCATGGGGTTCCAGGTCCCTGTGCGACCACTCCATGGGGTCCCCACACCCCCCATGCCCCCAGAGGGTCCCTGTGCCCCCCCACTCACGGGGAGGTGGGCGCTGGTGACAGTGACAGTGGCCTGCAGCCCCAGGGACAGGTTGGGCAGCGACGGGGACGTGTAGAGGCTGAGTTGGGCCCCATCCAGGGCCAGGGCACGGGGCTGGGGCAGGAGCTGCTGCGGCACCACACGGCACGACACGCCATCAGCACACGTGCCAGGGCACAGCACGTCATCAGCACATGTGTAGGGGGCAGGTCATGCCATCGGCATGCATGTGCCAAGGTAAAACTCGCCATAAGCATGTGTGAGCCAGGGCACACCAGTGACACATTATCTGCACGTGTGTGCCAGCACATGCCACTGACACTGGCCACGCTCACAGCACACCTGAACACGTGTGCACCTTAAACATACAGCATGCACTTGAGCACACATGTGCACCCTGAGCACACCCACAGCACATGCCTGCACATACATGTGAACCCTGAGCACACCTCCAACACACACCTGAGCACACGTGTGCACCCTGAGCACACCCACAGCACACGCCTGCACACACATGTGCCCCCTGAGCATACCTCCAGCACATACCTGGTTACACACGTGTACCGTGAACATGCACACACTGGCTGCACACACTTGAGCACATGTGTGCACGCAAACATGCTGGCTGCACACACTTGAACATGTGTGCACCCTGAGCACACCCCCAGCACGCACCTGAACATACACGTGCCCCCTGAACATGGACACACTGGCTCCGCACACTTGAGCACACATATGTACCCACACATGCTGGCTGCACACACCTGCACACACACGTACACCCTGAGCACACTTCCAGCACACACCTGAATGTATATGTATACCCTGAGCACACCCCCAGCACACACCTGCACAGACGTGTGCCCCCTGAGCCCATCTCCAACACACACCCGAATATACATGTACACCTTGAGCACACCCCCAGCACACACCTGCACACACGAGTGCCCCTCCCTCCCCTCAGGCTGTACCTCAGTGTGGATGTTGGGGACGGAGGCGGCCAGGCCGTTGTGGGCACCGTGGGAGCTGTTGGGGGAGCTGGGCCCCGACCCGGGGGCACTGCTGCACACCGAGGACACTGCAGCACATGTGTGTGTCACACACAGGGATGGGGACACCGGGACCCCCACCCACCTCAGGGACAGGGCGGTGCAAGGGCACCAGCACACCTGTGCACACGTGTGGCACCACCGCAAAGGCACGTGCATGGATTAGTGTGTGCATGAACACACGTGCACTCGTGTTGCAGAGGAACACACATAGAAAAGCACACACGTGCACAAGCACGTGCAGATGTGCACACTCACATTACAAACACACGTGTGCACACGTGCTGCACAAGCACGCACGTTAAAAACCTCCCACAGGAACCAGCCTACGTGCGTGCACGTGTTCCACAAGTGCATGCAGCAGCAGTGTGTGTGCTCCTGTTGCACAAGCACAGGGGTCACGTGTACACTCACACTGCAAACACGTGCCCAAGCACATGTGCTGCACAAGCAGGTGCATACAGACATGCATTCATGTTGCACAAGTGTGTCCGCAATCATGTGTGTGCACACGTGTTGCACAAGCACACGTGTGAAAAAACTCACACAACAACAAGCACATGTGTGCACCAGCGTGTGCATGTTCCACACACATGCAGCAGCACGGTGCCCTCCTGTCACACAAGCACACACGTGCAGAAGCACACACGTGCACAAATGTGTGCGCGGATGCGCACTCCTGTTGCACAAGCATTTGCCTTGGGGGGATGAGTGTTGCTCAAGCACATGCGAAAAATCTCCCACAGGAACAAGCGCATGTGTGTGCACATGCTCCACAAGCGTGTGCAGCAGCAGTGCATGCACTCTTGTTGCACAAGCACACGTGTGATGTGCACACTCATGCAGCATCAGTGTGTCCCCACGTTGCACACAGATGTGCAGAAACACACACATGCACAAGCGTGTGTGCAGACACACACACTCCTTCTGGACAGCGAGTGTCTAAGCACACACGTGCACACGTGTCCAGCAGTACACGTGTCCCACAGTCCTGTGCAGCCACAAGGACGGGGACGCGGGTCCCTCCCGGGTGCTCCAGGGAACCACCGGGTGACCTGGGGAAAGCGAGGCAGGTGGCATGTCCCCACCCATGACCTCCCCCGTGGCCCATGCCATCACACCCGCCCCCGGGGGACGCACCGGTGATCTCGACGTGGCGCTTGCGGAAGGCGCTGAGCACGGAGCCGTCGCGGCGCCGCAGGAGAGGGCTGCTCCGCCGCTCCGCCACCTTCTGCTTCAGCCGCGACCGCACCTTCAGGTTGGGCTCAGAGGCTGGGGGGACCCCAAAACGTGTCACCCCAAAACGTGTCACCTCCCCTGGAGGTGTGTCATGCCCTCCCCACCCGCTGGCACCCACCAGTTTTCCGGAGAGGAAAGTCATCCCGGCCGTCGTAGGTGCCGAGGAGGGGGAGCTTGTAGGACGGAGGGGTCCCCGGGCTGCCTGTCTGCGGGGGGGAACTCTGGTCCAACGAGGTGTGGTGAGCCCTGGGCGGGGAGGGGAAGGCGGCAGAGACCCCGCTAGGACGCCTGGGTCCCCCCCCCCGAGGTGGTTTGGGGGGGTCCTGTGGGGCTGGGGGGGGACCTACCAACATTTGGGGTGCTGGGGGAGGGAATGGTTTGGGGGGCCGGGGCCTGGCTCCTTCGTCTTGCTGAGCAGGAACTCCTGGAGCTTCAGCTTCACCTCAGTGCTGGCGATGGCACCTGGGGGGCACGGGGGGGTCAGAGGGGCAGTACATCCCCTCTACAGCCCCAAGATGCCCCCAGCACCCTCAGTCCCACTGCCCCCTCTGAGCACATTGCCCTCAGTGCCCCCAACTCACCCCAGAGCCCCTCATCCCACCTCAGACTCCATTGCCCCCAGACCCCCCTGACTCCCCCAGTCCCAATTGCAACCAGTCCCTGCCAGAGCCCCCAGCCCTCCCAGGGTCCATTGCCTCCCCTTCCCCCCAAACCAGCCCCCAGCACCCCAACCCCAGATGCCCCCAGCCCCCATTTCCCATGGCCCTCCTCGATGCCCCCAGCCCCATTGCCCTCCTTCCCCCCACAGCCCCCCATGTCCCCACTGCCCCCAGCCTCTCAACTGCTACCTGTCCCCCCGAGATGTGCCCAGTCCCATTGCCTCCACCTAGAGCCCGCTGCCCTACCAGTTCTTCCACCCACTCCCCAGCCCCCCATCACTACCAGCTCCCCACAGATGTCCCCAGCTCCACTTCCCCCCCAGATTCTGCTGCCTCCCATTCTCCCAAATCCACCCCACAGCCCACAACACCCCCCACCCTCAACTGACACCATTCCCCCCAGTCCCACTGCCCCCTCTGAGCACATTGCCCCCAGTGCCTCCAACCCACCCCCAGCCCCGATTGCTACCAGCCCCCTCCCCAGCCCCCCGATGCTCCCTCGCTCACTGTCACGGCCTCTGTCCTTGGGTCGCAGGCTCTGGAGCTGCTCCAGGCGCTGCTGCTCCAGCTCCTGCCGCTCCCGCTGCCGTTGCTGCTCCAGCTCCTGCTGCCGGCGGGCGGCCAGGGCCTCCTGCTGCTGCTGCAGGGCAGAGGGACATGGGGGGACAGGGATTGGACCCCTGGAGCACGGCCACACCGGGGGGATGCACTGCCCTGCCTCCTCTGCCCCACCTGGCTCTGGTACCCCAGGATAACACCCCACGGCTCCAGCACCCCAAGGAACATGATGGCCCCATGGCTCTGGCACCCCAATCCCCCTCAGTGGCTCCTCACCCCCAATCGCCCCCCACGAGCTCCATCACCCCAGATTACAGATACCCCACAGCTTCATCCCCCCAACCTCCCTCTCAACAGCTCCATCACCCCATAGAGGCAATACCCCACAGTTCCCTCACCCCCAATAGCTCCATCACCCCCAGCAACCCTCCCAGCAGTTCCATCACCCCAGATAAATGGTATCCCACAGCTCCATCCCCCCCCGATCTCCCCCAACAGTTCCATCACCCCACAGAGGTGATCCCCTGCAGTTCCATCATCCCCAGTAGCTCCATCACCCCAGTATCCTCCCCTGTGGCTTCATTGCCCCCAGTCTCACCTCCAACTCCACCACTCCCAATATCCCTCCAATAGCTCCATCATCTCAGATAGGTGATACCTCTTACCTCCATCACTCCCAATATCCCTCCAACAGCTCCATTGGTCCTTATCTCCATCACCCCCAGTATCACCCCCCTGGTTCCATCACCCCCACTATCATCTCCAACACCTCCACCACCCCAAATCAGTGATACCCCGTATTTCCATCACACCAATCTCCCTCCCAACCACTCCATCACCCTCCAACTGCTCCATCACCCCCACTATCCCCCTTCCCACAGCTCCAGCACCTCAGACAGGCGACACCCTGTATCTCCATCACCCCCAGCATCCACCCCATGGCTCCATCATCCTCAATCACCTCCTAAGAACTCCATCACCCTCGATCAGTGATCCCCCACATCTCCATTCCCCCAACCTCCCTCCAACAGCTGCATCACCTCCAGTATCCCCCCAACAGCTGCATTATCCAAGATTAGTGATCCCCCAAATCTCCATTCCCCCAACCTCCCTCCCAAGAGCTCCATCACCCCCCATTGCTCCATCAGTCCCAGTATCCCCCCTCCAATAGCTCCATCACCCTCCATATACCTCCCCATGGCTCCACAACCCCCAGTATCTCCCCCAACAGCTCCATTCCCCCAATCCACCCCCCAAGGCTCCCCCCCGTCACACCTTGAGGTGCTTCTGGAGCTGGACCTGGTGCTGGCGCGTGAGGTGCTCGTGCTGCTTCTGGAACTCGGCGAAGAGCAGCTGCTTCTGGAGCTGCTGCTGCTGCTTCAGGGCCACCAGCTCCCGCTGCAGCTGCCGCTCCCGTGCCGCCGCCAGTCCCGCGTCCAACCCTGCAGCCTCCGGCCCCGCCGCCTCCAGCCCTGGCCCCTCCAGCCCCGGCCCCTCTGGCCCTGCGAGGCCACACCGGGTTACGGGGGTGGGTGGGATGGGGGTGGCTTGGGGAAGGGGTTCCAGGGGTATGGTGGGGACTTGTTTAAGGGGCGGTTTTAGGGTGTCCCAGGGATGTGGGGGAGACACAAGAGTGGCTTGGGGGTGTCCCAGGAATGATAGGTGGGCTGGGACTTTGTAAAGGGGCAGTTTTGGGGTGTCCCAGGGATGGGGGAAGGGAATTAGGGGCAGTTTGGGAGCATCAGTGAGAGGGGAAAAAGCTGGGGGCATTTTGGGGATGTCCTAAGGATGGGGGGGAGCTGGGATCAGTTTTGGAGTGTGCCAGGGATGGAGAGAGGAAATGGGAGTGGCTTTGGGGTATCCCGGGTATGATGGGAGGGGGGTGCTGGGGGTGTACCGGGAATGATGGGAGGGATAAGACTTGTTTAAGGGGCAGTTTTGGAGTGCCCCAGTGGTGGAGAGGGAATTGAGAGTGGTTTGGGAATGTCTCAGGGATGATGGGGGGCAGCTGGAACTTCAAGGTACAATATAGGGGTGTTCCAGGGATGAGGGTGTCAACCCAGTGCAGTTTTGGAGTGTCCCAGTGGTGGAGAGGGTAGCTGGGAGCAGTTTGGGGGTGTCCTGGGGATGAGGGGAGGTGTTAGGGGCATTTTGGGGGTGTACCAGGGATGGGGGAAGAGGCTGGGCATTCCCAGAGATGGGGGGACAGGAGGGGACAGCTCAGGGGCACCTGGGGGGTTGCCGCGGGGGGGGTCAGTGATCAGCCCCTCCTATGAAGCTCCTGGGGGTCTCCCCCCAGCTTCCAATCCACTGGATAAGCCCGGGATTCCCCCCTTCTCCCCCCAGAAAAAACCACATGGAGGTCCCCCCAGTCCAAGCTCCTGCATTTGCAACACAGAACAACCAACCCAGAGAGCAACCGGGGGGGGGGGGGGGGGGGGGGGGGGGGGGGGGGGGGGGGGGGGGGAAGGGAGGGGAGGGCAAGACTGAGCCCCCCATCCCCAAACATCCCTCTTAAACTCCCCAGCGATCACCGAGGGGCACAGACATCCCCCCCTCACCTCCATCAGCAAAGGACACGGGGAGGGGACACAGCGTCCGGGCCACCCCCGCCTCGAGCCCTCCCCCTCCCCACGCAAACAGGAAGGCGGGGGCGGGGGGCACGCGCTGAATGTTAATGCGGCCCCCCCTCCCCTCCCCGCAGCCCCCTCAACCTGGCGCGGCCGCACGTCGGGCACTGACGTGCGCCTGGACGGACCCACGGACGTCACCGTGCGCGGGGGTGGGGCACCCCCAGCCCCCCCCCCCCGCCCTGACAGACCCCTCCGGGGCATGCCAGCCCTCCCCGAGGACAGCCAGCCCCACAAAACCTGCCAGTGCACAGTACCCTGCTGCACCCCTCCACTGCCAACCAGGTCCCCCAAATATCAGCCCCCCTGATAGGCAGTATCCCCCCCAAGCTAACCAGCCCCCCAACTAGGCAGTACCCCCCCTCCCCCAAGCTAACCAGCCCCCCAAGCCAGGTAGCTTGTCCCCTTCAAACTAACCAGCCCCGCCAGTGCCAACCATTCCCCCCACAAACCAACCAGCCCCACCTCCCCAGTGCCAACCACCCCTTCCCAGTATGAGCCAGCCTCCCAAACACGCAGCACGCCCCCCCAAACTAACCAGCCCCCCATGTACCAGACAGTCCCCCCAGTGCCAACCAGACCCCGCTGGTATGAGGCAACCCCTAAGACAGGCAGCACCCCCCCAAAATGACCAGTCCCTTCAGTGCCAACCAGCCCCCCAACACACGAAGCAGCACCCCCAGTTTCAACCGGCCCTCCCTCCCTAGCGCTAACCAGTCTCCCCCAGTATGAGCCAGCCTCCCAAGCCAAGCAGCATCCCCCAAGATAACCAGTCCCTCCCAGTGCCAACCAGTCCCCCAATATACCAACCAGCCCCCCGAGCCCCCCATCTCAACCAGTCCCCCCAGTATGAGCCAGACCCCCAAGTCAGGCAGTATTCCCCCAAACTAACCAGTAACCCCAGTGCCAACCAGCCCCCCCCAGTATCAACCAGCCCCAGTATCAACCAGCTCCAGCTCCTCACTAACCAATCAGTCCCCCCAGTATGAGCCAGTCTCCCAAGCCAGGCAGCAACCTAACAGGGGCAGTTGAGGGGCAGCCCCTCAACCTAACCAGCACCCCCAGACACCAACTAGCCCCCCCCAGTCAGTGCCAGCCCCCCCTTGACATGCAAGAGGGGAACCCCCAGCCCCCCCTCCCCACCCCAAGTCACATCTCGGGGGGGAGATATTTTTGGGGGTGCATTGGGGTACTCCTGCAGCCCCCCAGACCTGACACATCCCAGTTTGGGGGGTAATCAAAGGCCCCCGGTGGGTGTTGGGGTGCAATGGGGGGGGTGGAGGTCAGCACCCAGCCCTTTCAGGGGGGAGGGGAGGGGGCAGTACCCGAGGAGTCAACCCGACACTTTGGGGTCAGTGGTGGCTCTGGGCTGGCACCGGGCTGGGGCCACCACCCCACCCTGTGAGGGGACCCTCACCCTGTGCCCCCCCACCCCCACGGACAGGGGTTGCTTGCACAGCTGTACACACGTGTAGCTCTCCCCCGACACACCTGTGCACACCTTTACACACTCATGCAAAAAGAGCAGCTCTCCTCCTTGCACACCTACACAAGGGGAGCAGCTCTCCTCCCCCTTGTACACCTGAACACTCTCATGCAAGAAAAGCAGCTCTACCCCTTGCACAGCTGAACACTCAGGTGCAGCTCTCCCCTGACACACTCGTGTCAAAAGAGAAGCTCTCCCCTTGCACAGCTGTGCACACTCCTGCAAGGAAAGCAGCTCTCCCCCTTGCGCATCCCCTACCATGCTACACTCACACCTCACTGGGGGGGGCATGACCGGCTTTTGCGGGGGGATGTCACCGGATTTTGAGAGGGGATGTCACAGGGTTTTGGGGGGAGTGTCACAGGGTTTTGAGGGCACAGGGAATCAGGCTCTCCCACTCACCTGGGGTGTGCAGCAGGGTGCAGGGCAGGAGCTCCAGGGAGGGCTCACGGCCAGACACCCCCTCTGCAGAGAGAGACCTGTGTCCCCCCCCGAATGGGACCACAGAGGGGCTGGGGGGCACACGCACCCCCAAACCTACCCCTCCATCACCCTCTCAGCAGGGGGGGACAGAGAGATAGGGGTCACAGAGCATCCCTTGGAGTTTGGGGTGATTGGAGAGGATGTGGCCCCCCCCTCTCATTCTAGGCAGGGTAGGGCTGAGGGGCCCCCCCTTGCTCACAGCCCCCTCCATGCCCCCCTCCATCCAGGCTATTCTCTCCGACTCCTGGAAATAGCTGGCGCACGGGAGGAGCGGGCTATAAATAGGGAATTGTGCCAGGGGGGGTGTGTCACAGCAGATCCTGTGGGATGGGGTGTGCTGTGCCCCCCCCAACACCCAGCTGCATCCCCAAACTGCCCCAGGGACAGGGCACAGCAGCTGCCCTGCATGGGGGGGCTGTGGGGGGCCTGGGATCCCACCACACCCCTCCCATCCTCATCCCACCCCCCTTTCCACATCCCCCTAATTGCTGGGGACATTAATCCGCATCAGCACTGCCAGGAATAAAATCTGGGATGTGCAGAGAACGATTAGCCCCGCTTTGAGAAAATGAAAGCAAACGACCCCCCCACCCTTCCCAGGACCCTGTGACTCCCCCCAACAAGACCCCCCCAGGGAGACAGGGGTGCAGGGGGGTGCAGATGTCGACTCAGCACATTTCCCATGGGATTAGTGTCCCAAAGCAGCTCCACGGGGACAAATCAGAGCAGGGGGTGACAACGGGCTGAGGTGTGGAGACCCCCTTTTGAGAACGGTGACCCCCCCTCAGCGCCCCAGCCGTGCGTAACCCCCCCGGCAGCCGCCACGTTTATTTACCAGCATGTTAATCCCAAGCCAAGACTTTTAATAGCTGGGATATTTCTGGGACACCCCCTGCCCCCCCCCCATCGTCCCCCCCCCACAGGGTGCTTTGGGGCTTGACGTCAGCCCGGCTATTTCTGGTGTTGCCAGCGGGCAGGAGGCCGCGGGAATGGGCCCTCCTGGCTCCTGGACCCCCTTCCTGGCTCCTGGACACCTTTTCTGGTGGCCAGACCCCCATTACAGCTCCTAGACCCCCTTCCTGGTTCCCCATGGAGCCCCATCCAGAGGTGGTGGCATATCTGGGGATGTGGGGGCCCTCAAGGAGATGGAGAGTAATAGTGGGGACCCCCAGGCATGACAGGAGAGATGGAGGGGAGGCGGGGGGGCTGCACCTGGGGATGGTACTGGCACCCACAGGACCCCCCCCCATTTTTGGGATGAGCATGGGAAAAGGGTGCAATTGGAGAGCCCTGCGGGGCACAGAGCCCCCCCAAGCTCAGGGGTGGGCTCTGCCACGTCCCCGTGATTGACCTAGCTCAGCTCATCACAGCAGCCGGAGAGTCACAGCATCTCTGGGGGGGCCCCAAACCCCCCTTCCAGAGGCAAATCCAAAGCCACAGCTGGGAGGGGACCCCGAGCAAAGTGCCCCGGGGATGGCAGAGGCGGGCAGGCCATGTCCCCATGCCACCG
The DNA here is from genome assembly GCF_003945595.2 of Pipra filicauda. Classification (NCBI taxonomy): domain Eukaryota; kingdom Metazoa; phylum Chordata; class Aves; order Passeriformes; family Pipridae; genus Pipra; species Pipra filicauda. The sequence continues at coordinate 312,942 of NW_024104738.1, forward strand.
TGTCCCCGTGCCAGCCTCGTGCCAGGCACGGCCGGGCGACGCTCCAGCCCTGCGGCTGCTCCAAAAATACCAGCTCGTGGCAACCAGGGCGGTTTGGGGGCAGAGGATACACGTATCCCCATCCCCAACCGGCAGCGAGTCCATCCAGGGGACACGGGGGCTCTGCCACGGCCCTTGTGCCTCAGTTTCCCCTTCAGAGCCCACGGGGGTTGGCAGTGCCGCGTGTCCCCATCCGGGAAGGGGGAGAGGACACCCCCCCCTTCCCCCCGTCCAGATGTTGCCGGAGTTCCCACCGGGATAATTACAGGGCAGCTCTGCCAGGGAGCCAGTGGGAGCCGGGACAGCGCGGGCACAGCCCTCATGGTCACCACAGCTGTCCCCACGCGTGGCACCGCAGGGACTCCGCACAAAGAGCCACGCGTAGGCCGTGCCACAGCGGTGACAGGAGCCGTGCCTCAGCTTCCCCTGGGGGTGGGAAATGCCGGAGGTCTGGGAAAACCAGGAAGGGGGATACCTGGTATGGCCCGGGATACCCGGGGGAGGGGGGCGGCTGGCAGAACCCCCATCCCCCCCCTCGCCCTGGTGTCTGGCATGGTGACACCCCCACGGCAGCGGGCACAGACGTGCCGTGGTGGGTGGGACACTGCCACAGCACCCTGTGGGACCCCAACACCCCGTGGCTGTCATGGCGAGGGGCTTTGGGGCCACAGTGCAGACACGACAATGTGCAGGGGGGACGACGTGGCTGTGACCGGCGCCTGGCAGAGGGGAACACCCCCATCCCGGGGTCCCCAGGGCTCACCTGTGTCGCTCTGGGGGTCCATGGTGGGCAGCGGGTGCCAGGGGGGTGTGGAGAGGCACGTGTCCGGCGAGCCCGTCAGTGCCACCCGGGGCACCGCGGCTGTGCCTGCGCCACCTGGGAGCCCTGCGGGACCAAGAGCCCTGTCAGCACCCCAGAACCCCCAAAATCCCCCCCAGCACCAAGTGAGAGGGGGGCTGGAGCCAGCACTGAGACCCCTCCAGCCCCTGAACACCCGCCAGTGGCAGGATGTGGCCCCGCTCTGCTCTGCTGCCCCCAGGGATGGGGGGACCTGTGGGCACCCCCAGAAGGGACCTGGAGGGGCAGAGAGGACTTGGGGGGGCTGAGAGGGCTTTGGGGGAGTTGGCAGCATTACACAAAGCTCTGCAGGAAAAGAAGGGGGAGCACAAAGGGGGAGCCCAGAGGGATGGTAGAGAAGTACCCCCCCGGTACCACCCCAAAAGGACTCGGGTGGGACCCCCATAAGGACATGGGTGGAAGGAACACACACACTCACTTGTGGCTGCCCCCCACACCACGAGGTCCCCGTTGCTGCCGCCCCCCCAAAACCGAGGCATTGCCCCGAGATGGGAGTCGGAGGGTGCCACGCATAGGAGACACGCGGCGGGACGGACCCCACGGAGGGGAGGGAGGGACAGGACACGCAGGCTGCCGGCAGCCCCGAGCCCGGCGCGGTGCAGCGGGGCCCCCCCGCCCCCCCCGCTGCAAACGGGCCGCGCTGCGGAGCTGCCGCCGCGCTGGCGCACGGGCCCCCCGACATCGCAGGATCCCCCCATTACACAGACCACCCCACTCCATTGCACAGAGCAAAGCCCATCGCACCGGGACTCCACAACCCACATCGACCTCTTCCCGAACCGCACCGGGGCTCGTCATTACAGGGCCCCGCCGAACCGCACCAGGACCCCCCAACAGCACCGGGACCCCCAATATTGCAGAGCCCTCCCGAACTGCACAGAGACCCCTCTAGACTGCAGGGCCCCACCACTGCGTGGGCCCCCCCTCCTCCGAACCATGCCGGGACCCCGTAACGCATAGGACCCCCCCTGACTTGCACTGGGGTCCCCCATTGCAGCCTCCGCACCGAACCGCAGCGGGATCCCATTGCAGCCCCCCGTCCACCCGCACCGAGACCCCCACTGCAGTCCCCCCAAAACCACCCCACTGCAACCCCCTCCTCGCGCTGCACAGGCCCCCCCCACTGCACCACCCCGACTCTCACAGGAGCGTCCCCCCCATTGCAGCCCCCCCCCAAAGCCGCACAGGGGTCCTCCATTGCAGCCACCCCCCCCATCCCGCACGGCGCAAAGCCCCATCACATCGAGCCCCTCCAACCACACAGCAGCCCCCATTACAACCCCCCCCTCCCCACTGCACACACACACACCCCGCCCTAAACCGCACCGGACCCCCGATGCGCCTCCCCATTGCAGCCTCCCCACCAATGCACGGGGGGCCCCCCCGGAGGCGCACAGGAGGGACCCCGGTACCGCACCCCCTCGCGCTCCGCCGCAGCCCCCCCCCAGGCGCGGTGCCCCCCTTCCCGTGCCCCCCGGGCCCCCCTCGTACCTGGGGTCCCCCCGGTGCCGCCCGGCGCGCGCCCCGCCGCGCCCCCCCCTTCTCCTCCATCTTCGCCGCGCGGCCCCGCCCGCCCCGACAACAACATTCGGTGACGTCACTCGCGGGTCACGTGACGGCGCCCGTGCGCTAAAAATAGACCCCCGCGCGAAGGGGGGGAGACCCTCCCCTTGGGGACGCGAGGCTTAAAGTGGGGCGGGGCTTAAGGAGGCTCTTAAAGGGGCCGCGGGGTGGGTGAGTGTGGGACGATGTCGTTGAGCGATGGCACAGGAGTGAGTGGGCGTGTGTGGATAAGTGTGCAACAGTACACGTGTGAGAGCGAGCGTGCAGTCGCACACGTGTGCGTGTAAACGAGCGTACAATGGCACGTAAGTGTGAGCGTGCAACGGCATATGGATGTACGAATGTGAATGAGTGTTCAATGACACACGTGTGTGTGTGTGCAAAGGCACGTGCCCAAATGTGTGTGTGCAATAGAACAGGTGGGTATGAGAGAGAATGACTGCAATGGCACACGTGTGTGTGTGCAATGGCACACGAGCAAGTGTGAGTGTGCAAATACATGTGCCCGAGTGTGCGTGTGCAATGGCACACGTATGTGAGTGTGCAATGGCATGTGAGTGTGTGTGAGTGAGCAAGGGCACACACGGCCTCTGTACCTCTGTGCAGCTGCTCGTCAGCCTATCGTATGTGTGGACACGTTCACACGTGAGGGCACATGGGCCTGGCATGTCCTCACGCACGAGTGCAAGAGACACACAGGTACACACGAGCAGGACATGTGTACAGACGCACCCACAGACACGCATGCAGGAAACACATACTCATTTTCTTACAAATTACAATCCCAAATATGAATTCTAACACCAACTACAATACCTGTTCTCATTAAGAGTCCTCTTCTCTGTTAAGCCCTTTACTCATCCTGATTTTAAGTCAGAGATGCAAACTAGGTGTTGCTGCTCCCAGAACCTTTATACGTTCTGAGATTGGGCTCCTCCCTTTCCCCGGGGCCTCATGGGAAGGGAGGTGGGCAAGGCCAGGGGTATATTAACCTCAGCCTTTGCTCAGGGAGTTCATTCAGCAGCCGGGCTTTAATGAGGTGAGAGCTGTTTCTTTCTTTCAATGAATGGGACTTCTGAAGCTATTTCTGCTTTATTGAAGCATCAGCTTTGGTATCCAAAGAAACAGGGCTGTATGTGGCAATGAAGAGGATTACACTCAAATGCAGGGGTTTTAAATTTAATCGTTTTGTGTCCTGTGTTCAGAGATGGTAAGGTGCTTCTGCAACTTATCTTTTTTCTTTTCCTTAGGAGCCTTGCATCTTTTGGGATCTCCTGATCATCTCAACTGCAGCTTGGCATTTTTTCACAAGTGTGATCCAGCCCCGAGGTGAAGCTGCTCTGTGTTGAAGATGGCTACAGACAGGCAGGTTTTCAAGTAGTCAGTGGGGGGTTACAGCCCAGAGAGAGAGAGAGGGCTGGGGTATCAGCTTAGGAATTGCCAGGGGTGTTTTGAAGGTAGTATGGGGGGAAAGCAGTGTCTAGGAGCCCCCTAAGTGCCTGTGAAGGCATCCACTGAGTTTTCATGTGTGCCACTAAAGTTTTTCTCTCATTTGTCTAGATATTCTGTGTGATGATGGCCAGTCTTCAGCTGCAGGCAGTGACCCTGGGTGGTTTGCCTAAAGAGAAGGGAGACTCCTTCAGCTCTCCCTGTGCACCTGGGTGACTTTGGTACATCATTTCTTTACCACGTCAGAGGGACAGGGTGTAAAGCAGAGTTGAACAGAACGGAGGCCAGAGGAGCAGAATAAGAAGGTGGGTCATCACCTGACATCAGCACAAAGATGTGGCTTTTGGCTCCATGTTTACTCGATGTGTTAAGGATTTTCTTGGTTTGGTTTGTTTTTGTTTTCAGCTGCAGAGCCCTGGGCCCAGGAGGCTCTAGGCACCAGAGGGGAGGTGATCCGGGTGAGTCCCGGTGAGCAAGGTGAGCATTGACTCCAGGACAGAACTAGATGGTCTTTTACAGGTGTTATGGTGAATCTGTGCACATGGTTTGTTTCTTGTGTTTTCCAGGGGTTCTGCCACCTTCTAACAGACAGTCCAATGCTTCAGGGCCCCTGTCGGTAAGAGGTCCAGGAGAGGTAGGTAGGAGCTACTCCAGGAAAGCCATCCTTTCATGCAGTATCTCAGTGTGTACATTTGCCTTTGGCTTTTTTACTTTGCAGAGAATGTGTGCAGCCTCAGAGGGCCGGAGCCACCTGCCAATTAGGTTTGATGGTCTTCATCTGTCCTTGTGAGTAATCTCCTAGTACTACGAGGCTCATCAATTAAGGCTCGACCTTTTCCAGTTGCAGGTGCCATCACATGAAATGTGAGTGAGGATGGAAAAGGTTTATGTGTGTTTGGCAGTGGTTCTAACCTTGTGTTGGTGTTGTTTCAGGTTGTTCTTAGATAATTTAAGATTTAGAATAAAAAAATCCCAGCTGGGGGATTTTTTTTTTTTTTCCCCTGGCTGGGTTTTTTTTTTCCCAGGTCCTGGCCGGTCTGTGAGGCGATGTTCAGCGCCAAGGTTTGGGTGCAGGCCGTCCCAGGACCCATGTTTTGTCAGGCAGGCCCATTTTTTTTTGATTTTTGAGGCTTCCTGGGAACCACATTCCTGAGGCAGCATTTTGAGTGTGCGCTGATATTCAGGGTTGGCTTGCGGCTTAAGGGAGCAGTGGAGGTGTGGGGATGGAGGGGTTGGGTGTGTGTAATGTAGTATTGTAACCTTATGTTTGTGTTGTTTCTCTTTCAGGATTTCTCACACAATTTTAGCATTAGAATAAAAAAACCCCAGCGGGGGGATTTTGGGTCAGTTTTTTGGGTGATTTGGGTCAGTTTTGGGTCAATTTTTGGGGAGCACGGGGAGTTACTGGGTGATACTGGGGAGCACCAGGTCTTACTGGGTTTACAGGGTAGCACGGGCTGTTCCTGGGGAGCGGTGGGTGGTACTAGGTGTTACGGGGGAGCACTGGGTGTTACTGGGGTGCACGGGGGAGCACTGGGAGAGACAATGAAAAATAAAGAGAATAAAAAATAAACGAAATAAAAAAGGAAATACAAAATACAAAAGAAAATTAAAAAAATAAAAGCAAAAAAACTAAAAAGGAAATAAAATGAAAATGAAATAAAAGAGAAAAAAAAAAAGAAAAAAAAAAAGAAACCCCTTCTTGGGCACCCCGTTTCCTCTCCTCCCGCCCCCCGAACCGTAAATTGCGGGGTCATCACCCCTAAAATGTGAGACGGGGACCCCAAAATGTGGGTGAGGGAACCCCAGGGAGCCGAAAAAGCGGAGGGCGAGCCGCAGTAAGAAAGCGAAGCCGGGCGGTCGGGCGGCGGGGTGGGGGGGGCAGCCAAGGTGGCGACGGCGGCGCGTGCGCAGTCGTTGGCAAGACGCCGGCGATCACGTGGTAACTAAGGGCAGCCAGGAGAGGGACCGGCGACGCATGCGCAGTGGCTCTCGTGGCGGTGCAGCGCTCCCTGCTCGAGTTAAGGGCCGGTTCCGGCGGCAGGGCGGGACTCGCGGTCTCCCGTCTCTGGCGGGGTGTGTGTGGGGGGAATAACACGAAGATTTTTTGGGGTGAAAGCGCAGAAATTAGCGAGGAGGGACGCTAATTTGGGTAAACTCGGTCACCGGAAGTAGAGAGCGACCGGAAGTCCTCCAAAGCCCCGGCCCGGAAGTCCGCCAAGCCCACAGTAAAGATGGCGCCGCCAGGACCGGAACGACCACACAAAAGATGGCGGCCCCGGCCCGGAAGTCCGCCAAGCCCACAGTAAAGATGGCGCCGCCAGGACCGGAACGACCACACTACAGATGGCGGCCCCGGCCCGGAAGTTCGCCCCGACGCCACACTCAAGATGGCGCCGCCACGACCGGAACTTAGCCGAGGCCACACTAAAGATGGCGGCGAGAGGCCCCCCTCGCCTCAGAGAGGCGTCTATCCTGTTGCCTGACCTCCGCCGCGACCCGGACCCCCGCCCCGCGCCCGCAGCGCCGTCTCGCCGCGCCGCTTCCCGCTGTGGGGACGGGGCGGGGGGCTCGGTGGCGCCGGGCGCGGGCGGCAGGTTCGTGGGCGGCGGCAGGCACCGGCGCGGGCAGCCCCCGTCTCGGAGCCGCGGCGCACGAGGACCCCGCTCGCCCCGCGCGGCCCCCGCTCGCCCCGTTCCGCTCCGCTCCGCTCCCGCCCCTGCTCCCGCCCCCGCTCCCGCTCCCGCTCCCGCCGTGCCCTGGAGATGCTATCGGGGCTGCGCCGCCGCCTTCCCCCCCCCCGGAAGCGACCCACGGCGGCAGATCCGACGGAGATCGTCCCCGGGGTAAGCCGGGCGCGGCGCCGCGGGGGGGGGGCGCGGCCGCTCTTCTGCCTCTCCCGCGGCCATCGGGGACTGCAGGCCGGGGAAGCGACAGGCAAGTTTCCCGCCTCTGCGGAGAATCTCGCACCTGCGTGCCGCCGCAGGGCCGGGTTCGGATGTGCCCTGGCATTGCACACGCACCACACCCCCCCGCGGGGAGGGTCTGCGCTGCCTCGGGAACCCTGTCTGCGCTGCCGGGAGAGAGAAATCCTTTGGGAAGCTGGGCTGGAAACAGCAACTCTGTGAATTGCTCAGCTTTTCCTAGGCAAGGGCAGGTTTTAGGGAAGAAAGGCCCGTACGCGCGAAAGGCGCCGCGGGTCTCGCCAAGGGCGGGGGGGGGGCGCGCGGCTGCAGCGCCGCGCGCGGCTGCAGTGCCGCTCCCGGCCGTGTCCGCCAGGCGGCGACTGTGAGGCAGGGCCCGGCGCTCGGGGGCGCTCTCGCAAGCGACGCTTGCCCTGGGAAAGCGGCGGGCTTTGGGCACTGCCGGCCTTCCCCCGCAGTGCCCGGGCTGGCCCAGCGCCTGGCAAAACCTCGTAGGGAAAAGGCAAGGAACACCTGCGGTGGTTCTACCCTTTCTTTAGCCAGGGACTGGAACACAGACAAAATCAAGGGGCTCTTTGACCTGTGCCATTTTTCAGCCTTCCTTAGCAGGGCGTTCTCACCCTCTGAAAAGCTGAAAGGCTTTAACAGCTGGAGACGCGCCTGCAGCTGTGCAGATTAATGTAGTTTCTTTGAGGAAATGAAGGGGAAGTTTTCCTGTTGTGAGCCTAAATACCGAGTCTACTCTGCTTTTTCAATCAGGTGACGAAGCTTATGGAAAAAAAGACCAAAGGCCTCGAGGTGAGCACATTCTACCGAGTTCTGCTTTTCTGGGATCGGTTTGGGAAAATCACGTGAAATTCTAAAAAGCTTCTCTCCGTGTTTTCTAGTTGTTTTTTCAGCCTTGGTCTAAGTTTCATGTAGAAAAGGGCATAGAATTATTAGAACAGACAAACTAGACTTTCTCGGGAGAGATGGAAGAAAAGGCTGCTGATTGCAGTTCTGCTTTTCTTGTCTTCTATTAGACTGTCATTTTCTCTCACCTACTGTTCAAATAGGCAGCAATTAATTCCTCTGCTGAAGAGTTTGCTGTACTAAGTGTCTGTCAAATTGATGCCTTCAACTCAAGATAGCACCTGCTCCTTAGTTACAAAAAGTTCCTCACAGGAGATTTTCAGGCGTGCCCATAAATCTCCTGGCTGTTTGTTTGGGAGAACAGGGTTTTCTCGTCTGTAACAGAATAGTCGTGGCATTTGCTATGGAATGCTGGTGGAAATCTAGTCAGAAGAGGACCCCGTGCTTCACTAATTTTGCCTTTTTGTTGTTCAGGGTGACTTCTTCCCAGGGATGTTATTCTTGACACCCCGGGGCAAATGGAGGTATTCACCTGGTCAGCGTCAGGAGCCATCCTAACTGAGGCCTCGGTGAGTGCTTTTTGTATGACTGGACGGTGAAGCTGTGGGAATGACCTGGCTAGTGCTCGGTGTACTCCTAATTAAGGTGTCTTTTACTCCGTGTTCCCAGGCTCCCTCCTTCCCTTCGGTCGCCGTGGGTGTGCCGGACACCTCTGGCAGGGCTAACCCTGTGGCTTTTCTGTCCAACGTGCTGTGCTGTGTGTGCCTGCAGGTAAGAAAAGCGGGGAGTGCAGTCCTTCTGCTTTGCTCGCTGTGTCTCTTGGGTAGTGATTTTGGAGGGGAATCCCAGAGCGATTTGGTTTGAAGGGGACCTTCAAAGGCCAGCCTGCCTTCCGTGGGCAGGGACACCTTCCGCTCTCATCCCCGGCTGGATGTTCCCAGTCCCATCCAGCCTGGCCTGGAACACTTGCAGGGATGGGGCAGGCTCAGCTTCCCTGTGCAGTGTGCTCTAATATCTCTCCACTGGCATCCGGAAAAATTTTGTCAGCGTGTTTTGTTCAACGATGGTAAGCAGGACCCGGGTGAAAATGACATTCTGTTAGGTGCAGAGGGAAATAATTCTCCTTTGAAGCCAAATGGATTCAGATTTGCACGAGTCTTGTCTGCCTTATGTTTGAATTGCTTTCTATTCTAGGCAGTTGTTTTAAATTAAACTTTTATTTTGTGTCTCCCCCCCAGTATCCTGTCCAAGACAAAGCTACCTTTCCTCGTGGGAATGGACCGGCCGGGCTTTGGCAGTCTGGCCCCTCGAACGCCTTAAGTGACCTCTTCCAACAGGGGAAGACTGAAGCAAGCGGTGCCAGACAGAACTGGAGTTTCTGGAGAATAAAAGCTGGAAGCGTGCCCCCGAAAATCCCCCCGGCTAGTCAGCGGTCTGACTTGCACGGACCGGTGGCCTTGGCCAGGAGCGGTCCTGCGGGAAGCGCCTTTGCCCAGGCTGTAATTTTAATTTCCATTGGATGCCTGGCAAAGCCCCCCTGGGTGAGCCCCAGTGCCTGGCATGAGCGGAGCGGGCTTCCAGGGAGGTATTCACCTGGTCAGCGTCAGGAACCATCCTAACTGAGGCCTCGGTGAGTGCTTTTTGTGTGACTGGACGGTGAAGCTGTGGGAATGACCTGGCTATTGCTCAGTGTACTCCTAATTAAGGTGTCTTTTACTCCGTGTTCCCAGGCTCCCTCTTTTCCTTCGGTCGCCGTGGGTGTGCCGGACGCCTCTGGCAGGGCTAACCCTGTGGCTTTTCTGTCCAACGTGCTGTGCTGTGTGTGCCTGCAGGTAAGAAAAGCGGGGAGTGCTGCAGTCCCTCTGCTTTGCTTGCTGTGTCTCTTGGGTAGTGATTTTGGAGGGGAATCCCAGAGCGATTTGGTTTGAAGGGGACCTTCCAACCTGCCTTCCGTGGGCAGGGACACCTTCCGCTCTCATCCCCGGCTGGATGCTCCCAGTCCCATCCAGCCTGGCCTGGAACACTTGCAGGGATGGGGCAGGCTCAGCTTCCCTGTGCAGTGTGCTCTAATATCTCTCCACTGGCATCAGGAAAAATTTTGTCAGCGTGTTTTGTTCAACGATGGTAAGCAGGACCCGGGTGAAAATGACATTCTGTTAGGTGCAGAGGGAAATAATTCTCCTTTGAAGCCACATGGATTCAGATTTGCACGAGTCTTGTCTGCCTTATGTTTGAATTGCTTTCTATTCTAGGCAGTTGTTTTAAATTAAACTTTTATTTTGTGTCTCCCCCCCAGTATCCTGTACAAGACAAAGCTACCTTTCCTCGTGGGAATGGACCGGCCGGGCTTTGGCAATCTGGTCCCTCGAAAGCCTTAAGTGACCTCTTCCAACAGGGGAAGACTGAAGCAAGCGGTGCCAGAAAGAACTGGAGATTCTGGAGAATAAAAGCTGGAAGCGTGCCCCCAAAAATCCCCCCGGCTGGTCAGTGGTCTGACTTGCACGGACCGGTGGCCTTGGCCAGGAGCGGTCCTACGGGAAGCGCCTTTGCCCAGGCTGTAATTTTAATTTCCATTGGATGCTTGGCAAAGCCCCCCTGGGTGAGCCCCAGTGCCTGGCAGGAGCGGAGCGGGCTTCCAGGGAGGTATTCACCTGGTCAGCGTCAGGAGCCATCCTACCTGAGGCCTCGGTGAGTGCTTTTTGTGTGACTGGACAGTGAAGCTGTGGGAATGACCTGGCTAGTGCTCGGTGTGGTCCTAATTAAGGTGTCTTTTACTCCGTGTTCCCAGGCTCCCTCTTTTCCTTCGGTCGCCGTGGGTGTGCCGGACGCCTCTGGCAGGACTAACCCTGTGGCTTTTCTGTCCAACGTGCTGTGCTGTGTGTGCCTGCAGGTAAGAAAAGCGGGGAGTGCTGCAGTCCCTCTGCTTTGCTCGCTGTGTCTCTTGGGGAGTGATTTTGGAGGGGAATCCCAGAGCGATTTGGTTTGAAGGGGACCTTCAAAGGCCAGCCTGTCTTCCGTGGGCAGGGACACCTTCCACTCTCCCTGGTTGCTCCCAGTCCCGTCCAGCCTGGCCTGGAACACTTGCAGGGATGCTCAGCTTCCCTGTGCAGTGTGCTCTAATATCTCTCCACTGGCATCCTAAAAATGTTGTCAGCGTGTTTTGTTGGACGCCGGTAAGCAGGACCCGGGTGAAGAGGACATTCTCTGAGGTGCTGGGAGAAGGAGGACTCGTGCGGGCACCTCCAGAGACAGCGGGAACGGGAGCGTGCTGCGGAGAAGGAAAATTCCAGGGGGTGGGTGCCGAGAAATTTGTCCTTCCCTCGCCCTGTGCTCTGCACTTAGCAATGGGTCAAGTGCAGAAGTTTCCTGGGGACCCTGGAAAAGGATGCCGGGTCTGCTAAGAAAAGGGGGGCCAAAGGAGCAGGACCTGGGTCTGCGAGCGTGGGAGAAACAAGGGCCGGGTCATCCTCTGCCTCCGGGAGGGAGGGCAGCAGGAAAGGCCACGGACTAAAGCACTGAAGTGCCGTTCCCCAGGGAGCCCCTGCCCAGCACTGAACTTGCTTCTGCACTTGCTGTCCCTTTCCCAGCGGAGCCGAAGCGTCGGGTGCGGGTGCCGGGGGGATGGAGCTGCCAAGGACAAACTGGGAGGGTGTATGCGAGGGAAGGGGGTAGAAGGAGCTCTTGACGTGCTTTTTTTACTTCTTCATCCCACAGAATTGCCGCGAGAGGAAATACCCCAGAGGGGCTTCCCTCCAGGTAAGCCCTGAATATGCCAGGAGGTTTCAGCCGGGAGGAAAGGAGCTGTGGAAGAAAAGCAGCCTAAAAATAGCCAGCGGGGATCATCAGGTTTTCCAGCCAAGAAGCACAAGGAGAGAGATGAGGGAATCGGGTTCCAATTCCTCATGATTTGGTGGGTGCAGGAATGATTTGTGTGTGTTTTCCAGTCCCTTTTGATTCCTGGGATGATTTTAAAATGATGGCTTTAGCAATCAACTAAATCGGAGATGTTGTTTCTGAGAGGAAATGGTGCCAAATAAATGCAGAGTTTTGGGTCAGTTTTGGGGATGATTTGGGTCAGTTTTTGGGGTCAGTTTGGGGTCACTGTTTGGGGTGATTTGGGTCAGTTTTGGGTCAGCTTTTGGGATGATTGGGGTCAGTTTTGGGTCAGCTTTTGGGATGATTTGGGTCAGTTTTGGGTCAGCTTTTGGGATGATTGGGGTCAGTTTTGGGTCAGCTTTTGGGATGATTTGGGTCAGGTTTTGGGGTCAGTTTTGGGTCAGCTTTTGGGGTGATTTGGGTCGGTTTTGGGTCAATTTTTGGGGAGCACTGGGTGTTCCTGGGGGTTGTTGGGGAGCACTGGGTGTTTACTGGGGAGCACTGGGAGAGAAAATGAAAAATAAAGAGAATAAAAAATAAACGAAATAAAAAAGGAAATATAAAAAACAAAATAAAATTAAAAAAAAGGCAAAAAACCTAAAAAGGAAATAAAATGAAAATGAAATAAAAGAGAAAAAAAAAAAAAAAAAAAAGAAACCCCTTCTTGGGCACCCCGTTTCCTCTCCTCCCCCCCCGAACCGTAAATTGCGGGGTCATCACCCCTAAAATGTGAGAAGGGGACCCCAAAATGTGGGTGAGGGAACCCCAGGGAGCCGAAAAAGTGGAGGGGGAGCCGCAGTAAGAAAGCGAAGCCGGGCGGTCGGGCGGCGGGGTGGGGGGGGCAGGCAAGGTGGCGACGGCGGCGCGTGCGCAGTCGTTGGCAAGACGCCGGCGATCACGTGGTAAGTAAGGGCAGCCAGGAGAGGGACCGGCGACGCATGCGCAGTGGCTCTCGTGGCGGTGCAGCGCTCCCTGCTCGAGTTAAGGGCCGGTTCCGGCGGCAGGGCGGGACTCGCGGTCTCCCGTCTCTCCCGGGGTGTGTGTGGGGGGAATAACACGAAGCTTTTTTGGGGCGAAAGCGCAGAAATTAGCGAGGAGGGACGCTAATTTGGGTAAACTCGGTCACCGGAAGTAGAGAGCGACCGAAAGTCCTCCAAAGCCCCGACCCGGAAGTCCGCCAAGCCCACAGTAAAGATGGCGCCGCCAGGACCGGAACGACCACACTAAAGATGGCGGCCCCGGCCCGGAAGTCCGCCAAGCCCACAGTAAAGATGGCGCCGCCCGGACCGGAACGACCACACTAAAGATGGCGGCCCCGGCCCGGAAGTTCGCCCCGACGCCACACTCAAGATGGCGCCGCCACGACCGGAACTTAGCCGAGGCCACGCTAAAGATGGCGGCGAGAGGCCCCCTCGCCTCAGAGAGGCGTCTATCCTGTTGCCTGACCTCCGCCGCGACCCGGACCCCCGCCCCGCGCCCGCAGCGCCGTCTCGCCGCGCCGCTTCCCGCTGTGGGGACGGGGCGGGGGGCTCGGCGGCGCCGGGCGCGGGCGGCAGGTTCGTGGCCGGCGGCAGGCACCGGCGCGGGCAGCCCCCGTCTCGGAGCCGCGGCGCACGAGGACCCCGCTCGCCCCGCGCGGCCCCCGCTCGCCCCGTTCCGCTCCGCTCCGCTCCCGCCCCTGCTCCCGCTCCCGCTCCCGCCCCCGCTCCCGCTCCCGCCGTGCCCTGGAGATGCTATCGGGGCTGCGCCGCCGCCTTCCCCCCCCCCGGAAGCGACCCACGGCGGCAGATCCGACGGAGATCGTCCCCGGGGTAAGCCGGGCGCGGCGGGTGGGCGCGGCCGCTCTTCTGCCTCTCCCGCGGCCATCGGGGCCTGCAGGCCGGGGAAGCGACAGGCAAGTTTCTCGCCTCTGCGGAGAAACTCGCACCTGCGTGCCGCCGCAGGGCCGGGTTCGGATGTGCCCTGGCATTGCACACGCACCACACCCCCCCGCGGGGAGGGGCTGCGCTGCCTCGGGGACCCTGTCTGTGCTGCCGGGAGAGAGAAATCCGTTGGGAAGCTGGGCTGGAAACAGCAACTCTGTGAACTGCTCAGCTTTTCCTAGGCAAGGGCAGGTTTTAGGGAAGAAAGGCCCGGACGCGCGAAAGGCGCCGCGGGTCTCGCCAAGGGGGGGGGGGCGCGCGGCTGCAGCGCCGCGCGCGGCTGCAGTGCCGCTCCCGGCCGTGTCCGGCAGGCGGCGACTGTGAGGCAGGGCCCGGCGCTCGGGGGCGCTCTCGCAAGCGACGCTTGCCCTGGGAAAGCGGCGGGCTTTGGGCACTGCCGGCCTTCCCCCGCAGTGCCCGGGCTGGGCCAGCGCCTGGCAAAACCTCGTAGGGAAAAGGCAAGGAACACCTGCGGTGGTTCTACCCTTTCTTTAGCCAGGGACTGGAACACAGACAAAATCAAGGGGCTCTTTGACCTGGGCAGGCTCCCAGCATTTTTCAGCCTTCCTTAGCAGGGCATTCTCACCCTCTGAAAAGCTGAAAGGCTTTAACAGCTGGAGACGTGCCTGCAGCTGTGCAGATTAATGTAGTTTCTTTGAGGAAACGAAGGGGAGGTTTTCCTGTTGTGAGCCTAAATACCGAGTCTACTCTGCTTTTTCAATCAAGTGACGAAGCTTATGGAAAAAAAGACCAAAGGCCTCGAGGTGAGCACATTCTACCGAGTTCTGCTTTTCTGGGATCGGTTTGGGAAAATCACGTGAAATTCTAAAAAGCTTCTCTCCGTGTTTTCTAGTTGTTTTTTCAGCCTTGGTCTAAGTTTCATGTAGAAAAGGGCATAGAATTATTAGAACAGACAAACTAGACTTTCTCGGGAGAGATGGAAGAAAAGGCTGCTGATTGCAGTTTTCTGCTTTTCTTGTCTTCTATTAGACTGTCATTTTCTCTCACCTACTGTTCAAATAGGCAGCAATTAATTCCTCTGCTGAAGAGGTTGCTGTACTAAGTGTCTGTCAAATTGATGCCTTCAACTCAAGATAGCACCTGCTCCTTAGTTACAAAAAGTTCCTCACAGGAGATTTTCAGGCGTGCCCATAAATCTCCTCGCTGTTTGTTTGGGAGAACAGGGTTTTCTCGTCTGTAACAGAATAGTCATGGCATTTGCTATGGAATGTTGGTGGCAATCTAGTCAGAAGAGGACCCCGTGCTTCACTAATTTTGCCTTTTTGTTGTTCAGGGTGACTTCTTCCCAGGGATGTTATTCTTGACACCCCGGGGCAAATGGAGGTATTCACCTGGTCAGCATCAGGAGCCATCCTAACTGAGGCCTCGGTGAGTGCTTTTTGTATGACTGGACGGTGAAGCTGTGGGAATGACCTGGCTAGTGCTCGGTGTACTCCTAATTAAGGTGTCTTTTACTCCGTGTTCCCAGGCTCCCTCCTTCCCTTCGGTCGCCGTGGGTGTGCCGGACACCTCTGGCAGGGCTAACCCTGTGGCTTTTCTGTCCAACGTGCTGTGCTGTGTGTGCCTGCAGGTAAGAAAAGCGGGGAGTGCTGCAGTCCCTC
Source organism: Pipra filicauda (assembly GCF_003945595.2). Taxonomy (NCBI): domain Eukaryota; kingdom Metazoa; phylum Chordata; class Aves; order Passeriformes; family Pipridae; genus Pipra; species Pipra filicauda. The sequence continues at coordinate 328,048 of NW_024104738.1, forward strand.
TGCTTTGCTTGCTGTGTCTGTTGGGTAGTTATTTTGGAGGGGAATCACAGAGTGATTTGGTTTGAAGGGGACCTTCAAAGGCCACCCTGTCTTCTGTGGGCAGGGACACCTTCCGCTCTCATCCCCGGCTGGATGCTCCAAGTCCCATCCAGCCTGGCCTGGAACACTTCCAGGGATGGGGCAGGCTCAGCTTCCCTGTGCAGTGTGCTCTAATATCTCTCCACTGGCATCATGAAAAATTTTGTCAGCACATTTTGTCGACAGTGGTAAGCAGGACCTGGGTGAAAATGACATTCTGTTAGGTGCAGAGGGAAATAATTATCCTTTGAAGTCAAATGTATTCAGATTTACACGAGTCTTGTCTGCCCTATGTTTGAATTGCTTTCTATTGTAGGCAGTTTTTTTAAATTAAACTTTTATTTTGGGTCTCCCCCCCAGTATCCTGTCCAAGACAAAGCTACCTTTCCTCGTGGGAATGGACCGGCCGGGCTTTGGCAATCTGGCCCCTCGAAAGCCTTAAGTGACCTCTTCCAACAGGGGAAGACTGAAGCAAGAGGTGCCAGAAAGAACTGGAGCTTCTGGAGAATAAAAGCTGGAAGCGTGCCCCCAAAAATCCCCCCGGGTGGTCAGTGGTCTGACTTGCACGGACCGGTGGCCTCGGCCAGGAGCGGTCCTGCGGGAAGCGCCTTTGCCCAGGATGTAATTTTAATTTCCATTGGATGCTTGGCAAAGCCCCCCTGGGTGAGCCCCAGTGCCTGGCATGAGCGGAGCGGGCTTCCAGGGAGGTATTCACCTGGTCAGCGTCAGGAGCCATCCTAACTGAGGCCTCGGTGAGTGCTTTTTGTATGACTGGACAGTGAAGCTGTGGGAATGACCTGGCTAGTGCTCGGTGTACTCCTAATTAAAGTGTCTTTTACTCCGTGTTCCCAGGCTGCCTCCTTCCCTTCGGTCGCCGTGGGTGTGCCGGACACCTCTGGCAGGGCTAACCCTGTGGCTTTTCTGTCCAACGTGCTGTGCTGTGCTGTGTGCCTGCAGGTAAGAAAAGCGGGGAGTGCAGTCCTTCTGCTTTGCTTGCTGTGTCTCTTGGGTAGTGATTTTGGAGGGGAATCCCAGAGCGATTTGGTTTGAAGGGGACCTTCAAAGGCCAGCCTGCCTTCCGTGGGCAGGGACACCTTTCGCTCTCATCCCCGGCTGGATGCTCCCAGTCCCATCCAGCCTGGCCTGGAACACTTGCAGGGATGGGGCAGGCTCAGCTTCCCTGTGCAGTGTGCTCTAATGTCTCTCCACTGGCATCAGGAAAAATTTTGTCAGCGTGTTTTGTTCGACGATGGTAAGCAGGACCCGGGTGAAGAGGACATTCTGTTAGGTGCAGAGGGAAATAATTCTCCTTTGAAGCCAAATGGATTCAGATTTGCACGAGTCTTGTCTGCCTTATGTTTGAATTGCTTTCTATTCTAGGCAGTTGTTTTAAATTACACTTTTATTTTGTGTCTCCCCCCCAGTATCCTGTCCAAGACAAAGCTACCTTTCCTCGTGGGAATGGACCGGCCGGGCTTTGGCAGTCTGGCCCCTCGAAAGCCTTAAGTGACCTCTTCCAACAGGGGAAGACTGACGCAAGCGGTGCCAGACAGAACTGGAGTTTCTGGAGAATAAAAGCTGCAAGCGTGCCCCCGAAAATCCCCCCGGCTGGTCAGCGGTCTGACTTGCACGGACCGGTGGCCTTGGCCAGGAGCGGTCCTGCGGGAAGCGCCTTTGCCCAGGCTGTAATTTTAATTTCCATTGGATGCTTGGCAAAGCCCCCCTGGGTGAGCCCCAGTGCCTGGCAGGAGCGGAGCGGGCTTCCAGGGAGGTATTCACCTGGTCAGCGTCAGGAACCATCCTACCTGAGGCCTCGGTGAGTGCTTTTTGTGTGACTGGCCGGTGAAGCTGTCTGTGGGAATGACCTGGCTAGTGCTCAGTGTAGTCCTAATTAAGGTGTCTTTTACTCCGTGTTCCCAGGCTCCCTCTTTTCCTTCGGTCGCCGTGGGTGTGCCGGACGCCTCTGGCAGGACTAACCCTGTGGCTTTTCTGTCCAACGTGCTGTGCTGTGTGTGCCTGCAGGTAAGAAAAGCGGGGAGTGCAGTCCTTCTGCTTTGCTTGCTGTGTCTCTTGGGTAGTGATTTTGGAGGGAAATCCCAGAGCGATTTGGTTTGAAGGGGACCTTCAAAGGCCATCCTGCCTTCCGTGGGCAGGGACACCTTCCGCTCTCATCCCCGGCTGGATGCTCCCAGTCCCATCCAGCCTGGCCTGGAACACTTGCAGGGATGGGGCAGGCTCAGCTTCCCTGTGCAGTGTGCTCTAATATCTCTCCACTGGCATCCTGAAAAATGTTGTCAGCGTGTTTTGTTGGACGACGGCGAGCAGGACCCGGGTGAAGAGGACATTCTCTGAGGTGCTGGGAGAAGGAGGACTCGTGCGGGCACCTCCAGAGACAGCGGGAACGGGAGCGTGCTGCGGCGAAGGAAAATTCCAGGGGGTGGGTGCCGAGAAATTTGTCCTTCCCTCGCCCTGTGCTCTGCACTCAGCAATGGGTCAAGTGCAGAAGTTTCCTGGGGACCCTGGAAAAGGATGCCGGGTCTGCTAAGAAAAGTGGGGCCAAAGGAGCAGGACCTGGGTCTGCGTGCGTGGGAGAAACAAGGGATGGGTCATCCTCTGCCTCCGGGAGGGAGGGCAGCAGGAAAGGCCACGGACTAAAGCACTGAAGTGCCGTTCCCCAGGGAGCCCCTGCCCAGCACTGGACTTGCTTGTGCACTTGCTGTCCCTTTCCCAGCGGCGCCGAAGCGTCGGGTGCGGGTGCCGGGGGGATGGAGCTGGGGGGGATTGGGGAGGGGGGAGGATTGGGGACTTGCCGGGGGGGGGGATTGGGATGGAGTGGAGATTGCCAAGGGCAAACTGGGAGGGTGTATGCGAGGGAAGGGGGTAGAAGGAGCTCTTGACGTGCTTTTTTTCCTTCTTCATCCCACAGAATTGCCACGGGAGGAAATACTTCAGAGGGGCTTCCCTCCGGATAAGCCCTGAATGTGCCAGGAGGTTTCAGCCGGGAGGAAAGGAGCTGTGGAAGAAAAGCAGCCTAAAAATAGCCAGCGGGGATCATCAGGTTTTCCAGCCACGAAGCACAAGGAGAGAGATGAGGGAATGGGGTTCCAATTCCTAATGATTTGGTGGGTGCAGGAATGATTTGTGTGTGTTTTCCAGTGCCTTTTGATTCCTGCGATGGTTTTAAAATGATGGCTTTAGCAATCAACTAAATCGGAGATGTTGTTTCTGGGAGGAAATGGTGCCAAATAAATGCAGAGTTTTGGGTCAGGTTTTGGGATGATTTGGGTCAGTTTTTGGGGTCAGTTTGGGGTCACTGTTTGGGGTGATTGGGGTCAGTTTTGGGTCAGCTTTTGGGATGATTTGGGTCAGGTTTTGGGGTCAGTTTTGGGTCAGCTTTTGGGGTGATTTGGGTCGGTTTTGGGTCAATTTTTGGGGAGCACTGGGTGTTCCTGGGGGTTGTTGGGGAGCACTGGGTGTTTGCTGGGGAGCACTGGGAGAGAAAATGAAAAATAAAGAGAATAAAAAATAAACGAAATAAAAAAATGAAACATAAAAAACAAAAGAAAATTAAAAAAAAAAAGGCAAAAAAACTAAAAAGGAAATTAAAATGAAAATGAAATAAAAGAGAAAAAAAAAAAGAAAAAGAAAAAAAAAAAGAAACCCCTTCTTGGGCACCCCGTTTCCTCTCCTCCCGCCCCCCGACCCGTAAATTGCGGGGTCATCACCCCTCAAATGTGAGACGGGGATCCCAAAATGCGGGTGGGGGAACCCCAGGGAGCCGAAAAAGCGGGGGGGGAGCCGCAGTAAGAAAGCGAAGCCGGGCGGTCGGGCGGCGGGGTGGGGGGGGGCAGGCAAGGTGGCGACGGCGGCGCGTGCGCAGTCGTTGGCAAGACGCCGGCGATCACGTGGTAATTAAGGGCAGCCAGGAGCGGGACCGGCGACGCATGCGCAGTGGCTCTCGTGACGGTGCAGCGCTCCCCGCTCGAGTTAAGGGCCGGTTCCGGCGGCAGGGCGGGACTGGCGGTCTCCCGTCTCTGGCGGGGTGTGTGTGGGGGGACTAACGTGAAGATTTTTTGGGGTGAAAGCGCAGAAATTAGCGAGGAGGGCCGGTAATTTGGG
>NW_024104739.1:0-25845 GCF_003945595.2 Pipra filicauda
TCAGTGACTCCACCAATCCAACTCTCTTTCGCGCACTCATCTCTCCACCAAATAATAACGGACACTTCCTCTGCTGCACACCTTCATATCCCCTTAAAATTCTTCTGCCTATGGTTCTGACTGCTTCTGTGCCCTCTGTTGTGGGAAAAAACTTCCAGTGCAAAAAGCACTTCTGACGGTTTCTCTTCTTTTTCCCCCCACCAGTGTCCGTAGGCAGAGCCCAGGTGCAGCAGAACCCATTTTTAGAGACCACCGAGGGCAGGGAAATCACCATCATGTGCTCACACGGCAGCATACGAATCGGTGATTTTATCCATTTCTACCGACAGCTCCCGGACACAGATTCGAGCTCCTGGCACGCGCTTTAAAGGGTCCAGGGAGCTGCGGGTGCCAGTGGGGCGGCTCTCTGTGACGGGACATAGTTTTTGGACCGTCCTCTGGCTCTCCGGACCCTGTCATGGGGACGCGGCTCTGTATTCCTGCGCCCTGGCGGACACGGACTCCTTGATATCGTCGTCTTTAGGGCTTTTAGGGAATTTTCTTGGAAATACACAACTCGGTTAATTGGTTCTACAGCGGAGTAAAGAAGCGCCCCTATGAAAAGAGGGGCGTTTCAGTCCTACACAGAGCACAGGTTTGTGAGAGAATGCATGAGTGCCAAGTGACGTACAAAGCACAGGGCAGTGCAAGTCTGGGCACACTGCAGTCAACTGCAATGATTGTCCCTAGCTTCTCCTGAGCCATCTTCTCCTAGATACTCTGATCCACACCAGGCAGGCACCTGTACACCTAATAGAACCTCTACTTCCAGCACTGGCTTCTCACCCAGCCCACAGATGTTCTTTAGCTTTCCCTGGAGAGACGCAGAACGACTAAACAGGGTGTCTCTGTTTGCATTGCACAAAAAAGTCTTGAGCACACACCTGGTGTTGGTGTGGGGAGACAATTCCTGAATCCGAAAAATCAGTCCGAGAAAATGTTCAGAGATTTTTTATCTTTAAGCAGCAAGGTATTTGCTTATTCAATGTCGGGAGAAAGCCAGCTCGCTCTGGACAAATTTGCTCAAATGCTTCACATAAAATCAGCATCTTTATACAGTCTTCAGATGTGATTAAATGCATATTCAAGTGTTTACAACATGCATACTAAGTGTATTATAGGTGGAGTTCAGGCGGGGTTTGGGGTGGTACTTCTCTTGGTTCCCCATATGGGAGGGTAGTTCCCATCTTCCTCCATGGGGCAGGGGTTTTCAAATCATCTTCCTCAGTTTGACCCTTCTTCTCTTCCATTGTTCTTGACCCGCTCACTGAAGGCTGGTAAAAGTCCCGGCTCCAGGCCTATTTGTCCTAATCAAATGTCTACCTGATCCTATTATATTTCTAATTTATTGCTTCTAGGCCAATTACATGTTATTGTACTATTCTCTGAAGCTTTAGTCCAGTAAGTAGAACAGAACGAGCAGAGATCCTTTGGATGTTTGCAGCGTGTTAGCAGGCCCAGATTTCTTAGATAACTCTTTTGGGTCTGGGCTCCTGTTTCACCCCACAAAAGTACAATTGCCATCAGCCTCCTGGGGGAGCCTTGAAGTTATGTGGGACAAAGGATGTCTCCGTGTCACATTGCTTGTACAGTACTAAAGTCTGGCAAAGCCCCTGGATGCAGCTCTGGGATGTGCTTCTGTGGACAGAGCTCCCCGTGTCCATCCATCAGGCCGTGGGGCATCTCAGAGAGTGGTAGAGCAGGTGGCACCCCACAAGGGCGGATGTGCATCCAGGTTCCGGGTGTGTGAAAACTCTGTATGTGTGTGCAAGGGAGGAACTGTTTCTGAAAACCCTTGTGTGACTGAGCAAAGAGGCCCCGCCAGGGCACCACTGACCTTGGCCAACTGGCCATCCACCAGGACGCCAGAGGCCATTTTCCAGTACTGCTATTCCCAGTCTGTCCGCACATCCGGGGTTGCCCCATCCCAGGGACAGAATCCGGCACTTCCCCTTGTTGAACTTCCTCTTGTTGATGATTGCCCAAACCTCTGATTTGAGGTCTCTCTGCAGGGCCTCCCTCTTCCATGAGGCCATAGAGTGTCATAGAAGCTTCAGCTTCTTGTATCCTGTACCGGGGAGCACCCAGGAGGCAGCAGGAGCATTTCTCCTTGGGAGAAGAACCACTTGGGTTTTTGTCGGGGGCTGTGCCACCATTGCTACGTCGAGGCATTGCATGGGAGAAGAACCTTCCCCAGAGAAATTTCGGACGTGGTATGGCATCTTCCCACCTGTTTTTGGCTTCGTGGATGTGCAGTCTCTGTAGCTGAGATCTACTGTGTCCCTCCTCCTTCTCTTCTTTCTCAGAGGACCGGAGAACTGCTTGACGCACTGGATGTGCTGGAACCAGCACATCCGCGGCAGTTTGCGGGGCACTCATAGGCACAGCCAAAATTTTTCATTCTCTTTCCCATCTCTGTCACCTGACAGAGTGTTCACCTGACATATTCTGAGTGTTCCACGGTCCCCGAGTTCCTAACTCCCAAAGAACACACAATGCTGATATTGCAAAGAAGGAGCCCTGAATGGGTTACCATTCTGGGGAAAACTTGAAGTCGTGCCAGAGGCAGCCTGGAGGCAGAATGGGAAGCATTATTGTAGTTGGTGAGATAAGAGTTTGTTAGGTCTGGGGCAGCTTTGAAAGGATCTGCTGATTTTCTGTAGAAAAGGAGAAATGTGGGACTGCAGAGACAGTCGAGATGTCTTCTGGGGGTAGCATCTGAATGAGAAAAGAGAGGAAGAGGGAGAGATGTTGAAGTGGAGAGCAGAGAGAGAAGGGGTCTGAGTTTTCTCTTTTTCTCTCCTCATCTCCGTACAGAAGTAAGATCATCTGGACTGAACACATGCAAGGCAGCAAGTACGAGATTTGCAACGATTTTTCTCTATTCTGTGGTATTTCCCCACGGGGTCTGAAAAGGCCCCTGACTCTTTTCTGGGAGGAAGAAGAAGGATGCATTGATTAAAAACCGCAACATAGAGAGGAGGTGGCCCAGGCAGAAAGTGAGGACTAGATAGCCAAATTTCATGTTAAGACCGACCTGTCTTAAGCCTGTTTTCTGAGAATGTCGGAAATCACCACCCTGTCCCGAGAGAAGAAGAGCTGCCCGAAACTAAGCTCTTGGGGAGCAAAGGAAGCAGGAGGGCAGGGAAATTAACTGTTCTTTCTGTGCCTGAACAGCTCTCTTTGGGTTTTTCCCTCCCCAAGCATCACCCCCTGTGCCTCCCTCAGCCGATGGCATTTTGAGCATTGCCGTGCTCTGGGGCCTTAATCATGGGTAGGGGTTTTTCCCGGTCAGATCGCAGTACAGTCCTCCTCTCCCCAGTTGCAGTCGCCTTCTCTGCTGCACACCCACTGTTGGGGTCTTGGGAGCTCCGGGCTTCTTTCCTGCTGCACCTTTCACATCTTTCCTTGCTGTCCGCACCTCTCTGTGCTGCTTGCATCTTCCTTGGGGAACACGTGTTTCATCCGCCACTGTGGTTTCTCGCCTGTTCTTCCTTATCAGCCTGGGAAGAATGCCTCTCGCCTAGCTCTCCAGGAAAGGGAGATGAGTCCTACTGGGCAGAAGCGCAGGGTCTCTGGCTGTGCCTTTCTCTGCTGGGAAAAAGCAGAGTGCGAGAGAGGAAAGTATCTCCAGCATGGTTGCTGAATATCCAAGCCCCAGCGGAGGCAAGGACAGCATATTCCCTAGGGAATGTGCTGGGGGATGAGCACAGAACAGGAAGAAGACCCTCAAGCACACGCAGGGAGCACACGTGGCAACCACAATATCACTGCCTACGGGTGGTGGGGCTGGGAGAACCCTGGCCCACACGTGTGGAAAGGCAGTTGAAGGGTTGGGCGCTTGGCAGATGGCGACATTTAATCCCTACCCCTTCTCTAGATCAAATCGAGAGAAATCCCAGGCATCCATCACACCACAGGAAATATACTCTTTAATTTGGTTATGTCTAAAATGGCTTTTGCTCTACAAAACTTTTATGATTAGGTGAAAAACGATATAATGATGATGGTAAGAGCATTCAGTGGAAGTGCTGCAACCGCACAAGGAGATAGACTTCTAGGCACGTGGGTTCTCCTGAGACTTTCACCATCTTCAGAGGTGGAAGAGCAGCATCAAAGCCACCCTGCCTATGCCTGTGTGCTCCTGATGTGGTTCTGCCCTCATAGGTATCGGAGTAGAGATAATATATTTACAGGAATTTAGCAGTCTGCATATGTACTGAGAGGATCATGAAGGATGGTCCTACAACCATCCTTCCTGAGCCCATGGCCACATGACTGGAAGTCTCTCCTTTCTTACTGCTTTTGTCTCATCTATCATCGCCTCTATCCCTTGGTCTGGCTTGGTTGCACCTCCCTCCGTTGCACTCTCTGCCTTCACTGCTTCTTCAGCAGATCCTTCACGAGTCATACTCCGTGACTTGAAGAATTTCACTGTGTCTTTTCCACACTCAAGGCAAGGGCAGAATCCTCCTCCTACCCAAAGAGAAAGAACTCAATGGAACAGAGAATCGCGGTGCCTACCTGGTGTGGATCAGAGTATCTAGGAGAAGATGGCTCAGGAGAACCTAGGGTCACTCATTGCAGCTGACTGCAGTGTGCCCAGACTTGCGCTGCCCTGTGCTTTTTACGTCACTTGGCACTCATGCATTCTGTCACAAACCTGTGTTCTGTGTAGGACTAAACACCCCTCTTTTCATAGGGGCGCTTCTTTACTCCGCTGTAGAACCAATTAACCGAGTTGTGTATTTCCAAGAAAATTCCCTAAAAGCCCTAAAGACGACGATATCAAGGAGTCCGTTTCCGCCAAGGCACAGGAATACAGAGCCGCGTCCCCATGACAGGGTCCGGAGAGCCAGAGGACAGTCCAAAGACCATGTCCCGTCACAGAGAGCCGCCCCACTGGCACCCGCAGCTCCCTGGACCCTTTAAAGCGCGTGCCAGGAGCTCGAATCTGTGTCCGGGAGCTGTCGGTAGAAATGGATAAAATCACCGATTCGTATGCCGTGTGAGCACTTGATGGTGATTTCCCCGCCCTCGGTGGTCTCTAAAAATGGGTTCTGCTACACCTGGGCTCTGCCTACGGACACTGGTGGGGGGAAAAAAAGAGAAACCGTCAGAAGTGCTTTTTGCACTGGAAGTTTTTTTCCACAACAGAGGGCACAGAAGCAATCAGGACCATAGGCAGAAGAATTTTAAGGGGATATGAAGGTGTGCAGCAGAGGAAGTGTCCGTTATTATTTGGTGGAGAGATGAGTGCGCGAAAGAGAGTTGGATTGGTGGAGTCACTGAAGCTGCGGGACTAAGCAAAGCAAAGAGCGGAAGAAAAGTAAGAAAGTCGAAGGACGGACTGCAGGATTTCGCTGAAGGAGAGAGAGTAAAGCAAGGAAAGAGGAGTGGCTCGACAAAGAAAAGAGCGATGAGTGATCCGAGGGAATGCTTTATGGAGCAGAGGGAGGGGCGGACAGGAAGGTAGTTCGGGGGTAGAGGTTTGTGAAGAACGTGCCAGGCAGGACGGCGGCCTCCAGGGACCTGCGTGACCACCTCAGTCGCTGCCCCGGCCCCCAATGTCCCCGGCCGCCAGCCCGGCGCACCGAGCAGAACCGCGGTCTGCGCCACCAGCCCCGCTCCCCGTCAGCACCGCAGCCGCCGATCCGCCGCCGGCGTCTCGCTGCCCCCGCCAACCCCGGCTCTCTGCTCCGGGCTGGTCGCCTCCTCTCCGCCTCCACTCCCTCCTCTGCCTTCCTCTCCCTCCCTGCACCTTTGAGTTGGTGCGGCCGGACTGCTTTGGAGGGTGCGGGTTGGTGTCGTGGAGTTCAAGATTGACAGGCCATGAGCTCCTTTCAACGCCATCCTCTCTTCTTTCACATCTCTCCCCTGTTGGCAGGTGGTGACTTCTGAATTGTCCTCCAGGGCAGAGGATTTTGAGGATGGTCGAGGGGCCGGAGAGGGAGATCATCCCTCCGGGCTCAGCGCCCAGACCTCAGACTCTACTGGCCTGTCCCGGGGAGCATCCCTGCTGGCAGCAGGAGGGCTTCTGCTGGCTAAAAGGACTACTTGGATTTTGTGCTACGGCGAGGCAGCGTATGGGCAAAGCATCTTCCCCAGAGAAAGCTCGCACGTGACATGGCATCTCCCACATGCTTTGGAGTTCATGGGGATGCAGTCTCCATAAGTGAACTCTGTTGTGTCCCTCCTGCTCTTGCTCAGAGCACCAGGGAACAGCCTGTCACCCCAGAACTGGATGTACTGGAAACAGCACATCTACAGCAGGTTGAGGGGCACTCATAGGCACAGCCAAAATGGTTCATTCTCTTTCCCATCTCTGTCACCTCTGTAGGAAGACATGAAGGACCACCAGGGAAGGGTGGGATCTATTGCCATGTGCACTGGAAAACCCAGGTCAACTCCCCAGGGCATGCATCACAGACCTGCCAACGGCTCTTTTTTGGTGCTCACAGTAGAACAACTACTTCCAGCACTGGTTTCTCACCCAGCCCACAGAGGTTCTTTAGCCTTCCCTGGAGAGACACAGAGGGACTAAACAGGGTGTCTCTGTTTGCATTGCACAAACAAGTCTTGAGCACACACCTGGTGTTGGTGTGGGGAAATGACCCTGTGCAAATACAATTGCCATCACCCTCCTGGGGGGGCCTTGAAGTTATGTGGGACAAAGAGTGTCTTGGTGTCACATTGCATTTACAGTGCTAAGCCTGGTAAAGCCCCTGGATGCAGCTCTGGGATGTGCTTCTGTGGACAGAGCTCCCCATGTCCATCCCTCAGGCTGTGGGGCATCTCAGATAGTGGCAGAGCAGGTGGCCCCCCACTGGGCTGAGCTGCATTCAGGCTCCAAGTGTGGCAGCAGGAGCGCCAGTAGATACTGTCTGTGTGTGCAGCGGAAGAACTCGTGTGTCTGAAAATCGTTGCATGACCGAGCGGTGAGCCCCCGCCACGGTGCCAGTGACTCTTGGCCAACTGGCCATCCACCAGGACCCCAGAGGCCATTTTCCAGCACTGCTATGCAGCATGTCACTCCTAGTCTGTCCATACATCGAGGGTTACCCCATCCCAGGGAGAGAATCCGGCACTTCCCCTTGTTGAACTTCCTCTTGTTGATGATTGCCCAAACCTCTGATTTGAGGTCTCTCTGCAGGGCCTCCCTTTTCCATGAGGCCCTAGAGTGTCACAATGGCCCCTTGAGTCCATGGGAATCTGCAGTGTTCAGTGTTCCATGTGTTACAGGAGGCCCCATATTGTCACAATGGCACTGAAATGAGAGAGGATCACCTTTCTAAACGACTTAGTAAATCAGAAGTTTTTCTTAGATAAAAATCATAATCAAGAAAGGGATTTGCTTTCTTGGCATAGTAGCAGTCTTTTCTTTTAAGACTACAGTTAGTTTTAGGAGAGAGAATGTAGCTGATACATGGAAAATAATAGAGAGTGTATCATATGCCCATCTTCAAGAAATTAACTAACTTGCCTCAGAAAACTTGTTTAATAAGAGATTGTTCTGTTAAGAAGAAAGTCAGTTATACATTGTTTAAGCAAATGGGAAGTTCTAAGACACATGTCTTAGCTGGTCCTAGAACATTTATGTTAGGGGTTAGAGGTCGGATAGATCAATCAGAGATGTTACGAGGCCTGCTAAGCAAGAAGACCACTCTGCGAAAATGACTGCCCCGCCCAGAAGAAATGGACGCTAGATGGCAGTCTTGCTCCACGGATACAATCCCAGATGCTATTTGACCCCAAAATCTTAAGTATGGACTGCTTGTGAAGGGGGCTCTTTCAAGTATCACTGTATTTATATTCCAAAAGTTATACTGATTCTTTGATTCATGCATGGCAGAGCGCCCCCATGAATCCCCAGCTGGCATATAAAAGAAATGTTCAAACCAATGGTTTCTGGTCATTGGGTTTAATTCTTTTGTTTTATCCCTTTGATTCCATGAAGTTTCAAAGATATCCCAGGGTTTGTTTAATTCCTTGAGGTCCCGCACATCCCAATGACGTCCCTTAATTCCCTGGGTTTCTGTAGTTTCCCAGGGAACATTGGCTTCCATGATGCAGGGCAGTGTCATGATGGTCGCTTGATTCCGTGAGTTCCCCCAGTGTCCCAGCAGTCCTTTGATTCCATGAGACCCTACCATGTTGCAGTGGGTTGACATTGTCTGGATGCCAGGTGCCCACCAAACCGCTCTATCGCTGCCCTTCCCAACCAGACAGGAGAGACAGAAGAAGATGGAAAATGACTTCTACCTTGAGATCAGGCACTTTACTAAAGCAAAAGCCAAAGTTTGTGCATGCATAAGTGAAGAGGAAAATAAAGAGGTTTATTCTCTACTTCCCTTCGGCAGCCATGCCTGGCCACTTCACAGGAAGCAGGGCTTCACCACACAGAGAGGCCGCTCAGAAGGCAAATATTGCAAAAAAATTGATTTCCCCCTTTCCTGTTCCTTTCCTGAGCTTTTGTAGCAATGTCTCTTTGGTCCATTTGGCTCAACTGGCCTGTCTGTATCCCCTCTCATGAGCTTGCCCCCGATTCAAGGGAGGAAGCTGACAATGCAGATGCTGTGCCAGCCCTGCTCAGCAGTTGCCAAAGTACTGGTGTGATTAACCCCTTTGTAGTTCCCAATGCAAAGCAAAGCACTGTGACGGCTGCAGTGAGAAAATGAACTGAAGCTCAGACAGACCCAACACATGTGGGATTCTGAAATGTCTCAGGGTTTGTTTGGTTCTACGATGCCCCCCGTGTCACCGTGACACAGCTGTCAGACCTGGCAGTAGAAAAATAAATCAAAAAATTCAGAAGAAATCATCTTAAAGTCATGCTAAACCTGTCTTCTACAGTCCAGAAACTACATATGTGTGATTGCAGATACTTGGGATGAGAGTAGATGCTCAGAGGAATTCATGGGCTTTGGTCTAGGAAATATGTCCCCAAAATTTCTGCTGCCTTTTCCTCCTTGGACACTTCCTGATGCCCGGAGGAAGCTCCTGTCCAACAGCAGCTCCATCCCACACTTCCTCCTCCTGGCATGCGAGGGCTGCAGCTCTTGCACTTCTGCTTCTTCCTGGGCCTCTCCCAGGCTACCCTCCTGGGCAACAGCCTCATCCTCAGCGCCGTAGCCTGCCACCACCACCTGCACAGCCCCAGGGACTTCTTGCTCCTCCACCTCTCCCTCATGCACCTGGGCTGCATCTGCACCACCGTCCCCAAAGCCATGGTCAATTCCCTCTGGAACACCAGGGGCATCTCCTGCTCAGGATGAGCTGCACAGGTGTTCTTGCTTTTCTTCTTGATCACAGCAGAGGTTGCCCTTCTCACCATCATGTCCTACGACCGCTATGTGGCCATCTGCAAAGCTCTGCACTACAGGACCCTCCTGGGCAGCAGAGCTTGTGCCCACATGGCAGCATCTGCCTGGGCCACTGGGAAGCGAGTCTGGCCCTGGGGCTGCAGGAGCTGCCACCTGAGCTGATGATCTCCTGAGCAGTCCAGACACACAGTCACTGTCCCTGTCCTCTATTTCCTCCCCTTCTTACTGCAGGACCAGAAACGACTGTGCTGCTCTGCTGGGCTGGGGCGGGGCAGGGAGATGGGGGGACCGGGGAGGGACTGGACTGGGCAGTTCCAGGGAGTAGAAAACCCCAGTGTTCATCTGAAGTGTAGGAGTGGGCAGGGTGGGAGCACTACAGGGCAGAGGTGGCTCCAGGCTCTGGGAGTGGCAGCAGGAGCCCAGGGAGACCCTGCCCCTGCTGCAATGAACTGCCTGGGTGTGTGCGAGGGAAGGACTCATGTCTCTGAACACCCCAGTGTGTGTGAGCAGTGCATCAGTCCAGCTCAGAGGTGGATACCTCTCAGAGCCCTGACACATTTCTGTGTGTGACTCCAGGAAAACCCCCACTCTGCCAGGGAGTTATCAGATCCTTTGCTGTCACCCTCCTGGCATCCTGTGTAATGAAGAAACTAGAAAAGGTGATCATCTTACCCTTTTAATTTTCTAAGGGGAGAAATGTCACTGCTGGAAAGAAGTGTCACTGAAGAGGGGAGAAGAGGGAACATCATTGTTTTGTTCAGCCTGTTCCACAGCAGGTTCCCCTGGAGCCCCAGGGACACCTGCGGGGAACCCAGAGGGGCAAAGGGCTGCCTTTGGCTCTTGCTGTGCTGCTCAGCTGGGTCGGGCTCCTGGCACACAGGGAGCTCCTGGCAAGCGGGCAGCACTGCAGAGAGACAGCTCTGCCCAGGAGCAGCTCCTCTGCACAGCCCAGCAGGGCCGAGGGCACTGCCTGTAGCCACGAGAGAAGAGAAGCAAGGCAGAGGGAGGTTAAAGGCAGCGGAAAGATGGGAGGTGTTCAGCTGAGACTTCCCTTGGGGACACGACTTCACACTCCTCTGCAGAGTGAGTCTACAGGTGCAGGGCAATGTCCCTTGTGTTCCTGGAGGAATCTCCTAAAGCTACCACATCCCACAGCCTTGCACCTCTGTCAGGACTCTCCCAGTTTCTCTGTTGCACAGGAGGAGGATGTTCTCCAGGGCAGGCCTTCCCTGCAGCACCGTCAGAGGGACAGTGCAGGTGGGCTCCTTCTCCCAGGGATGGCTGCGGGCTGGGAAGGTGCAGCCAGGGGTGCCCGGGGCTGTCCTGCAGAGCAGGGTCCCTGTGCTCCGGGGTTCTTCGTGTCAGGGCAGGGACCCTGCTGCCTGCCGGGCTCAGGTCTCATCCTGCCTGGGTAGTTGCCCACACCTCTGCAGGGAGAAACTGTCGGTGGGTGGCGAGAACCCTAGCAGGAGCCAGGCAGGGTCTTCCTGCCGTTGGATGAGTGCTGTGGGAGGTCAGGGCTGCTCACAGATCCAGATCACACCAGCACATTTCCAAGACCACTGTCAAATGGGAAGGACAAAGCACAATTATTAGGAAGGAAAGGAGCTTTTCTGAGGCAGTGTTTTCAGTTTCCTACTTCTGAGGAATCTGGGGGTTGAGAAATGGAAAAGGAGCTCTCATGTTGCACAAGTCACTGAGACTGCTGAGCTGTAACTTGGAATGCACAGTGCTTCTGCAAGCAACTTCTTAAAGTGCTTTCGGCCTCTGCTCTGCTTTTGACAGAAGCAGCATCACTTCTGCTGGACCCATCTGTTTTCTCTTGATCTGCCCTTTTCCACCCGCAAAAAGAAAAGTTGCCCAGTCAGTGCCCTGCAAACAGGCAGGTTTCTCTCAGGCCAAAGTGAGTGCACAGACATCCGCATGGAGTGCTGACAGGGAAGTCATGAATGGATTTCTGATATTGAGTCTACTGTTCTGAAATCAGAAAATGTGGTGTTGAAGTCATCGTTAGCCTTTGAGAGGGAAACGGGAGAAAAATCGGATAAACTTGTTGCTAAAAATGAGCTGCTTCAAACTGAGGTTCACCACCTTCAAAGTCTTGTCAAAATTTGGGTGATTATGAAACAGTCAGCTCACCGATTACCCCCATCAATACTAGACAATGCCCACAGTATAAAGGCATAAACCCCTCCCAGCCCCTCCAGGAGCCCTCGAATCCCATCCTGGTCCCACAGGACACTCCCAACTTGCCCTCAAACCCTCCAAGGCCCCCAGACTGCCTCCCAGACCCACAAAACCCCACAAGATGCCCCCAAACCCCTCCCAGTTACCTCCAGCCCTCCCAGGACCCCTCAGACCCTCTCCTAGTTGCCCCCTTCCCCTCGAGGATGCCCCCAAACTCTCTCCCAGTCCCTTCCCACACCCCCAACGATTCCCCAAAACCCCTCACAGTTGCCCCAATCTCCCCAACCTCCCTCCCAACCCCCCAAGCTCCCCAAACCCCTTCCCACTTACCTCCACGACCCCCAACCCCTTCTCAGCCTCCCCATTCCTCCCCAAAGCCCCTCCCAGTTGCCGGCCCGTCCCCCAGGCTCGGCTGAGGAGGTGCCCCAGGCTGACGGGCCCGCCCTGCCAGGGGCGGTTCCAGCAGCACGTCGGGAGCCACCCCCTGCCCCCAAAGCTCCCGCCCGCCCTGGAGCCGCCTCAGCTGCCCCTGCAGGGGAGAAATCCAGGCCGGAGCAGAGCAGGGGGCAGGGCCGGGCTGGGAGCTCGATGGACGGGGGCACTGGGAGAGAGGGGAGACACTGGGATGGGCTGGGGGGGCACTGGGAGAGAGGGGGGAACGTTTTTACCCCTTTCCTGGGCACTGGAACACCCTCTGCACCCCCTTTCCTGGCCATGCCGGCTCTCCTTCCCCCCCACGCCATGAACAGGTTCTGGGGCTCCCTCGTGGGTCGCAGCCAATAGAACGGCTGTGCTGGAATGACGTCATTGCCAAATTCAGCTGGGCCCCTCTCCTCGCGCCGGTGAGTCATCCAATAGAAGGTCGATACTTCCGCGGGGGCTGCCGGGAGCGGGGCGGTGGGGGGGGAGGAGGGATCACGATTGACCCCGATTGGTCCCGATCGATCCCGGCCCCAGGGTCTCCCCCGCTGAGAGGTTTTTCACGTGCGGCCCCAACGAGGCCATGGTGGTGTCGGGTGAGTTCGGGGGGTCCGGGGGCTCCTGGTGACCCCTCCAAATCTCCCCCAAGACTCTTGGGAACTGCCCAGATCCCCCCCAAGAGTCCTGGGGACCCTCCGAAAGCCCCCCTCCTGGGGGCCTCCCCTCCGTCTTTCCCCCTTCCCCCCAAATCTCCTGTGCGTCCCCTTAACCCTTGAAAATCTCCTGGGACCACCTCAGACCCCCAAACTCCCTCCTGGGGACCCCCAAACCCTCTTCAGGACTCCTGGGCCCCTCCCGACCCCCTCCTAGAATCTTTTGGGTCTCTCCAAGCCTTTACAGCAGATTCCTCCGTCCATTTCCCCCACCCCCGGACTGCTGAGGGTCAACTCCCCCAAGAAACTACTGGGAACCCCCCAGTGTCCCACCACGAGATTCCTGGGTCCCCCCACCCCCCTGTGGATGCCCCCATCCTTTCCCCCCCTTCGAAAATACTCTTGGGGGTCCCCCAATGTCCCCCCAGCCCCCATCCTGCCGGGGATGGATTTGGGGGGATCTCCTTCCCCTTCCCTCTGGCCTGAAGGTAAATGCCCTCCCTGTCCTTCTTCCTTCGCCCCCAGGCAGAAAAGAGAAGAGAAACAGCCAGTTGGCCCTGGCAGGTGTGGGTGTGTGCAGGCTGTGGTTGAGTGGTTGACAAGGGAGAGGAGGGGCTGGTGTTTGGGCAGAGTCCAGCAGGTGATGTCTTTCATGTCTGGCAAGGCAAGGCAAGGCAAAGAGGAGCTTCTGTGCTGATGCTGTCACTTGTTTTTTGTGTCTGTTGGAACTGGAACAAGGATGTTTGTCTGGGAAAAGTGCTGCCCCTTCCCCAGTCACATGTTCTTTCTATTTTACCAGCAGTCCTTGGTCGGCTCCACGACCATCCAGCTGTCAGTGTTCACGACCTACCCATCAGCCCCTTCTCTTCTGGGCTCCTACACTTGCCAACCCTAAGCTGCTCCTAAGTTCTCTTGCTGTCAGTTCATAAAGACATCTTGTCAAGTGTTACTGATTTAGAAACTAAACCCTGACATCTTTGTCTTTGCCAAAGATGTGTGTGAAAGGGCAGTGCTGGTGCAAAGCAGTGTTGAGCTTCACACTGGGTGATTGGCAGCTTCCTCTGCATCACCCATGCACCCTGAGTTTCTTTGAAAAGTACTTTTCACTCCAAATGTGACACCACATTAGCCTGTAGGATATCCTGTCCCCAAATGGATAACTGTAAATATAATAATAAAAAAGTGACCCCCTCCATTATTCAAGAAAACCTGTACCTCTGTACTAAAAGCATCCAAGGGTCATGTCCCCCAGTTTTCTATCTGACAAGGGTTTGGAGGGGCTGCTTTGTGCAGGGAACCCTTTGGGTGCCCCTTGCAGATGGGTGGGGCTGCACTCTGGGGGTGTGGGGCTTTGGTTCTTTGGTTGCCAGGGGCCACTGTGAGTCACTGAGCCGGGGTGGGGACAATGGGCAGGGCTGGCTGGGACAGGCTGTGGCGCCTGTGACATAAAAGGGAAGTGTCCTCGTGGGGCAGCTCTGCAGGGCCCATCAGGGGATGCTGCCCAGTGCAGCCTGTGCTGTGGGGAGTGCACACACAGGGAGAGGCTGGGCCGGACGAGGGCCGGGGCAGCAAGGCCGCCCCAGGGAGTGGGTTCTGCCCCTGCCTGCAGGGCCCAGCCCCTGGCAGGAGTGCCTTGGGCAGGGCCCGGTGCTGCTGCTGGGGCAGGGGGTGAGGCCTTGCCACCTGCCAGCTGCCTGGACCCCTGTCCTTTCTGCGCCACATCCCCGAGGCTCCCGTCCCCGCTCCCCCAGCGCCAGCTCCCTCCTTCCCAGCCCCAGCCAAGCCCTTCTCTGTGTCCTCCTGCAGGCCATGGCTTTCACAGTATTCCTTTTGGTGCTTGTGCAAAGCATCATCCAGTCCCTGCAGGCGGTCGGGGAGGGGCTGCACAAGACTCACTGATCTTGGAGGTCTTTTCCAAGCTGAAGGACTCTGGGATTCTGTGATCGTGTGCTGGATTCAGCTGGGTCCATGTTAGCAGCATTAGTTTGCTCCCAAAATTTCCTCGCTGTCAGCTCTTGTGGCCTAAGGCTTGAACTCCTTTTGCTCCTTGTGCTGAGCTGCTGATGGGAAACGAGAGGCCTCCGCAAGCAGATTCCTGGTGTTCCCTGTAGAACAGTGAGGGGGAAGGTGTTGTCAAGTGGGAAGAGGAGTACTGTTTGTGTGTGGCCTCCTGTGTGGCCTTGGCACCTTTGAGGGGCTTGAAGGAGAAAAGAGCTTTGTTAAAGTGAGAAGTGAAATAGTGTGTTGGCTGTGGGAATGGGAAGAGGAACGGGGAATGGGAAGGGAAAGAGGAATGGAAAGGCATCTGCTGATGCTGTCATTTGTTTGTTATGTCTGCGTGTAGCACGGAGATTGCCAAAACTGAAACCAGTACACAGTTGAAAGCTGAACAAAACAACATTTATTCCAAAGAAAGTAGCAAACAAAATGAGAAACCGAGAGACAGAAAAGAGAAGGGAAACAAGCCCCCAAGACAACCCCCCATTCACTCAAATATTACTTACCAGTCTTGCTGACCCCAGAATGCTTAGAATTCCCCATAGCAGAAGCTGCATCCTCATTATCCTCATGAGCCAGTTTTAATTAATGTGAGGAAAGCTGGGAGACTGTAGAAACATCAGTTGAACTTCAAAGTCTCCTGGTTTCTGTCTCTCCTCAGACTTAGAATCAGAGTTGTCTGTGGTTTCCCAAGTCTCAGTGCCAGGGTAAGACACTGGTTTATGAAGTTGCCTGACTGTCGCAGTCTGATGAGACTGGACTGTTTGCTAAAGAGGATGAGTTATGAGGTAGACCAAACTCCTCTCTCTCAGCAATTGGAATATCAAAATTAAGGGGCTTTACTCGAGGAAAATGTGGAAAAAACAGAAGAAATAACAACCCTTTATTAAAAGATATATGTATGTTGGCAAAAAACAGTAACAAAAACACAAAAGAACTAGACAGCAATCCTAGAAAAAGAAAGAAAAAAACCCAAACAACAAAAAAGTCTAAATGTGTACTTCTCTGTCCTTTAGCACAGTCCTAATCGTGGCCTGCAGGGGGCGCTGTTGGACCGCCGAAGATGTAGGGCCTGCAGTTCTCTGTCGTGGTCGGCAGGAGGCACTATGGGATCTCTGGCGGTCACCGTGCAGGGAGAGGGGTCTGGGGGGTGGTCTCGGGTCGTGCAGGGAGCCGACAACGGGGTGGGGGACCCTCCCCTCAGCAGTTCACCCCTCAACAGGACTCACTGTTCCCAGGTGACAACGTTCCAAGGCTTTGCCCTCTCCTCCCAGCAAACACAGACCTCTCTGATGAAGAGAAGGAAAAAAAACAACCAGTAGCTCCCGGCAGGTGTCACGAGGCAGTGGCGGTGCAGGGCTGGTGGTCAGGCCTTCTGATTGCCACTGGAGCCTGGGCTCTCAGTAGCTCTTCCTCTAGAGATCCCTGGATACCCCCCTGACTCTGTCCCGGCGACAGAACCCAGCCGTCTGCCCTCTCTCCCCTCCGAACACACACCCACCAAAAAGTCCCAAAAAACAGCAGTTCCTCTCTCCGCAGTCTCTCTAAATCACCCATCAGCAAGGCCAGGGTACATCTTTTGTAAATCTAATGACCCGGCCAGCTCAACCAGGTACATCTTTTGTAAAACTAATGACCTCCCTTCCCCCTTTTTCACTCAAACTCCGTTTTTCCTACAGTGAGAGGAGGGGTGTCCTAGTTAGGACAACTGAGACCAGTTCATCATGGCATGGGTGTAACCCAAAACTGTGTATTCTATAGCCTTCCATGCCATTTCCCAGAAACTGTTGTGAATAGACTATTTGCACCCTCTGCCCATAGAGCCTGACTCCTCAGGCTATAAACTAGGTGTTAAGAGGCCTGTGAGATAGGAGGATGCTCTTGTCCTCACACCCTTTGTGGAACATCCCGCCCTGAAAGAAGCACTGAGCATTTCTGCCTGAACTGGAGGATATATAATCTTGGAGTCTTAGAACATTTTTCAACCACTCTGTGGGATCCAGAGAAAGACTGCAACAACTCTTCCCCCAGCATCTCACTGCAATCACCACTTTGACCAGACTGCAACAGCTCTTCCCCCAGCATCTCACTGCAGTCACCACTTTGACCAGACTGCAACAGCTCTCCCACCAGCAGGTTCTTCCCCTCTCCCTTTACTTTGGACTCAAGCGGGGCCCAAGGAACACCACTTTGTTCATGCCCCAGGGTACTGGGTTATACATTTGGGTTTTGTGGGTTAAGACCAATTGTTTGTTTGATTGATTGTACTTACTGTATTATTTTAGTAAATTGTTATTCTGATTTATAATCTCTCCTTTGAGTTGAGTTCATTTCCCCTGCTGGTTAACTCTTAAACCAGCACAAGGGGGCAGGGGAAAGACAAATTTTCCTGAAGTCCTAACCTATAACATTATCCACCCCTAATTTTTCTTTCCCATGCTACCACACTTTATCAGATTGAGTCTTTGAACTTCAGACCTACATGCATTATTCTAACTATGTACACATCTGCTAATAGATATATACAAAAACAGATACAGGTACAGAGTTACATACAGATGCAAATATACAATTACAGCCAGTTCACCCGAAAATAAGGTCCCCTTGAGGTACACACCAAGTTTCTCCCTCTTCCTGCATCACCCACCAGGTGCAACCAGGTCCTTGGGCAAAAACAATCCCACTAATGGGTTTGCCTTTGCTCGAGGCAGGGTTAATCCAAACCTTTTTCCCCAACATACCCCTCGCGTGAATCACGGGGACCTTATCTCCATCCACGGTGTGAAGGGATTGGGCAGGGCCGGCTCGGCTGATGGAGCCTCTGGTGTTGACTAACCATGTAGCCTCTGCTAGATGCTGATCCCAGTGCTTGTCTGTCCCTCCACTCAACGCCTTCAGGGTAGTATTCAACAGTCCATTATGCCGTTCTACTTTCCCTGCAGCTACTGCATGGTATGGGATGTGGTACACCCACTTGATGCCATGCTCCTCCGCCCAGGTGGCAACTAAGCTGTTCTTGAAATGAGTTCCATTATCTGACTCGATGTGCTCAGGGGTGCCATGTCGCCACAGGACTTGCTTTTCAAGGCCCAGGATGGTATTTCGAGCAGTGACATGGGGCACCGGTTACGTCTCCAGCCATCCAGTGGTGGCTTCCACCATGGTGAGCACATAGCGCTTGCCTTGGTGGGTTCGTGGCAGTGTGATGTAATCAACTTGCCAGGCCTCCCCATATCTATACTTACTCCAACGTCCACTATACCATAGGGGCTTCAGTCTCTTAACCTGTTTAATGGCAGCGCAGGTCTCACAGTCATGGATAACCTGGGAAATAATGTCCTTGGTTAAGTCCACCCCTCGGTCTCGTGCCCATCTATGGGTGGCATCTCTGCCCTGATGGCCTGAGGCATCATGGACCCACCATGCTAGGAACAACTCTCCCTTGTTCTGCCAGTCCAGGTCCACCTGTGACACCTTGACTCATGGAGCTCGGTCTGCCTGTTCATTGCTGCGATGCTCCTCATTGGCTCGGCCTTTGAGCACATGGGCGTCTACGTGAGGGACTCTCACAGTGAGCTTCTCTGTCCAGGTAGCAATGTCTTGCCACGTATCAGCGGCCCAGATGGGTTTTCCCCCGCATTTCCAATTGGCCTTCTTCCATCTGTCCAACCATCCCCACAGAACATTGGCTACCATCCACGAGTCAGTGTAGATGTAAAGCTTTGGCCACTTCTCCCATTCAGCAATGTCCAATGCCAGCTGGACAGCTTTGAGCTTTGCGAATTGACTCGATTCTCCTTCCCCTTCAGTAGCTTCTGAAACTTGTCGGGTGGGTCTCCATACAGTTGCTTTCCATTTACGCTTCATTCCTACAAGGCGGCAGGAACTGTCAGTGAAGAGGGTGTAGCGTGCTTCTTCTTTCGGTAGTTTATTGAATTCTGGGGCTTCCTCAGCCTGTACCACCTGCTCTTCTTCTTCCTCATCTGCTAGACCAAAACTCTCACCTTCCGGCCAATTTGTGATGACTTCTAGGATCCCAGGGCGATTCAGATTTCCAATATGGGCACGCTGCATGAGCAGAGCGATCCACTTACTCCATGTAGCATCAGTGGCATGATGTGTAGTGGGCACCTTTCCCTTAAACATCCAGTTCAGCACTGGTAGTTGAGGTACCAGGAGCAGCTGTTCTGTGCCAATCACCTCTGAGGCAGCTTGTACTCCTTCATAAGCCGCTAGGATCTCCTTCTCTGTTGGGGTGTAGTTGGCTTCAGATCCTCTGTAACTTTGGCTCCAGAACCCAAGTGGGTGGCCTCGGGTCTCGCTAGGCACCTTTTGCCAGAGGCTCCAGGAGAGACCTTTATTCCCAGCTGCAGAATAGAGTACATTTTTCACATCTGTCCCCGTCCTAACTGGCCCAAGGGCTACAGCATGTGCAATCTCTCATTTAATCTGTTTGAATGCTTGTTGCTGTTCTGGGCTCAACTGGAAATCATTCTTTTTTCGGGTTACCAGATAGAGAGGACTTACAATTTGACTGTACTCCGGGATGTGCATCTTCCAGAAACCTATGGCACTCAGAAAAGCTTGCGTTTCCTTCTTGCTGGTCAGTGGGGCCATTGCTGTGATCTTATTGATGACTTCTGTCAGGACCTGATGGCGCCCATCTTGCCATTTCACCCCCAGGAACTGGATCTCTCGGGCAGGCCCCTTAACCTTACTCTTCTTTATGGCAAAACCAGCTCCCAGGAGGATCTGGATGATTTTCTTCCCTTTCTCGGAAACCTCCTCTGCTGTGTCCCCCCATATGATGATGTCATCAATGTACTGCAGGTGTTCTGGAGCCTCACCCTTCTCTGGTGTGGCCTGGATCAGTCCGTGGCAGATGGTGGGACTGTGTTTCCAACCCTGGGGCAGTCAGTTCCAAGTGTACTGCACGCCTCTCCAGGTGAAAGCGAACTGTGGCCTGCACTCCGCTGCTAAGGGAATGGAGAAGAATGCGTTTGCGATGTCAATAGTGGCATACCACTTCGCTGTCTTGGACTCAAGCTCATACTGGAGCTCCAACATGTCTCGAACAGCAGCACTCAGAGGTGGGGTCGCTCCATTCAAGCCACGGTAGTCCACAGTCAGTCTCCATTCTCCGTTAGACTTACGCACAAGCCAGATGGGACTGTTGAAAGGTGAATGGGTCTTGCTGATCACCCCTTGGCTCTCCAGCTCACGGATCATCTTATGGATGAGAACCACAGAGTCTCGGTTCATCCGGTACTGCCGGCGATGCACTATTGTGGTGGCGATTGGCACCTGCTGTTCCTTGACTTTCAGCAACCCCACAGCTGAAGGGCTCTCCAAGAGACCAGGCAACCAGTTCAACTGTTTAGCCGCCTCCATCTCCACAGCAGCTATTCCAAAAGCCCATCTATGTCCTTTGGGGTCCTTGAAGTACCTGTTCTTGAGATAGTCAATGCCCAGGATACATGGGGCATCTGGACCAGTCACAATGGGGTGTTTCTGCCAGTCTTTCCCGGTCAAGCTCACCTCAGCTTCCACCATGGTCAACTCTTGAGACCCTCCAGTCACCCAGAAATGGAAATAGTCTCTGGTCCCACATGTCCTGAGGGCATTAACGTACACTGAGCGCCAGTATCAACAAAAGCCTGATATTTCTGTGGGTCTGACGTGCCAGGCCATCTGATCCACACAGTCCAATAGACACAGTTGTCCCGTGCCTCTACCTGGCTAGAGGCAGGGTCCCTCTAACATTCGTCTTCATCCTGCCAATCACTGTTTTCCTCTTCTGAATGTCGACGGGAGGTGCCCTCTAGCGAGTCAGATCCCTGCCCGCAGGATACTGGTACAGCACTCACTTTCGCAGACTTCCCCTTTTCTTTCTCTTTCAACTCTGTACTCGGGCTGCTAGGGCCCAGGTAGTTTTCCTGTCCCACCGTCTCATGTCTTCTCCATGGTCAGTTAGGAAGTACCACAACTCAGTTCATGAGGTCTGTCTGCTCTCTCTGGCTGGAGGGCGTCTGGTTCTCACTGGGGCCATATGGAAATTGTTTCCTTCAATCCACTCTTTCAACCCTGTAGTTAATTCCTTGAGCTCATTAATCATTGTCTCTACAGAGGAGATGCAGCCTGTAGTTGTCCTTCGATCATACTGTCGTACAACTGAAGTTTATTTTTTACAGACATCACTGGCTCCCGCTTCTCTCCAACCTGCAGTGATGTCAGGTAACCTTTATGTGTGGACGGCCCCATACGTGTGAAGCTCCACCACATCTGTGGTGTACACTTAACCTTGTCAGGATTGTTGGTAGGTTGCCCATCCCCTCCAAACAATACTTCCAGCAATGCCATTTCTCTCAGCCATAGGATTCCTTCTTCTATGGTCTTCCAACTTTTGGTATAATGATCTGCCTGCAAAGAACCTCTGTAAATGAACCTCTCCCTCACACCGTCCAAAAGCCGTGCCCAGAGAGACAGGAACTTCGATTCCCTCACAAACGCCTCCTCAATACCCACATCTTGGGCAATAGATCTCAGGAACCTCGCTTCACCGTCATCAAGGTTTACTGCATCACCTGTAGAGTCCCAAACTCGGATCATCCAGGCCAGAACGGGCTCACTTGGACAACGAGCAACGTCTGTCTGTAAGTTCCGGAGGTTATTATATGATAAAGACTCAGTGATGATTTCTGGCTCTGGAGCAGCCACTTGTGAGGATCCTGCCTCTACATCATCGTCAACTGGGCGAACTGATTTGGCTTTATATTTCTTCCTTTGGATAGGGGCAACCTCCGTTGGCTTGGTCTGCCCCTTAGTTTTGGCCTTATCCTGAGTCACCTTGGTATTAGGCATTTTGTTCTCATCTTTTCCTTTCCCCTGGAAGTGCTGCACCATACCGAGCAACTTCCTGTAGGCAATGGCCAAAGCCCCACATGCAGCTGCCAACTGCTTCTCCATGGATCCATCACGACCTCTCTCCCTCACAGCTTTCATTATTTTTGTAGGGTTCAGGAGTTGTTCAAGGGTGAGCTTCCATGTTATGGGAGCTGAGCAACTTTCTAAGAATTTGCCCATGTCCTCCCATAACCCATGCCACTCGAGGTTTTCCACCCCTGGGGCAGAATCCTGGATGCCTTCTCGGTAATTCTTGGTCTTGGTTTGGTATATCAGGTATACTATAATTGCACAAACTAGAATGAAAAGCCCAACAATTGAAACATCTCTGACATCTAAAGATGATTTAAACTTCTCATAAGTTGGCCTATTGGGGAGGAGGGAGTCATAAGAAGGTTTGGATTTTTAGGTGTAGAGCTTTGACGCACTCTTTAATGGTGGCTGCTTGAAGGCCCACAGTTAAGGTGTAATTTAACTTATCCGCTGGGGGAGAGTGTATTCTTTTTTAAAGGAGCTGTACCTCCTTTAAATAACCCTTAATTCGCTTCATGTGGGTTGAGTGTAGTCCTAGGGGGTGAATTAAGAGGGAACTAAGATTCGTCTCATAGGCAACCAGCTATCACCCAGTTCGATTGGCTTTTCACCTCTACTAGCGAGTCATCCCACTCTTTTGCAACAGAGATGGGTTTGCTCAGTAAATAGCTGCTCATAAGTAGCTCGCTTGGGTTTCGGGGTGGCAAACTTAAATTGGCTTTTTGCTTGGGCAGTTCTTGCTAAATCATGATGCAAAAGGTACAAGGGTTGGTCTTTGCTATTTAGTGCTTGGTTTGTCATTGCTATTTCATATTTCCCTTACGGTACATGATCTCTATCGCGTCTTGAGTTTACCTTTCTATCGCCTATACTAGGTTGAGTGAGAGAATGCTTTGATTTGGTGGGTGACATAATATGGTCCATATGTAATTTGGTAGAAGAGCTAGAGCTAGGCTTCAAGGCGATCTGGTAGAAACAGATATCTTTCAGGTGTAAGCTGAATGCTTTTATTATAGCTACGTCTTGGTAGACTAAGTGCACCTTCCGGTACACTTACCTTGTTACGACTTGCCTCATCTCTAGCTTGGGAGTTTATTATGAATAAAATTAGTTGTAGTTTGTGAGGAGGGTGACGGGCGGTATGTACGTGCTTCAGAGCCAACTTAAAGGGGGCATCATTGTCCTGCTTTACTGCTTTTCTTTAAGAAAGCAAAAACTGAAACAGGGAAAAAGAAAGACAGTGTGACCTGAATTCATTCCTTAAAAAAACTTGCCAAGAAATAGAGCCATCCAGGGTCCACCTGTTAGTTTTATTAGAATATCTCAGAACATGAAGGAGGCAAAACTTGAATAGGATAAAATCAAAACTAGCTGAAGCAAAATAAAAGAGGAAACAAATTAGGAAAAAAAAAGTTATCAGTTTACAAGGTAAAACCAATTGCTTAGTAATGTTAGATTTCAGCAAAATAATCTGTGACCTGTGCATTGTGGTGCAGTTATGCCTATAGATTTTGGCCTGCTGGAGTGGCTGTTCAGGTGCTTTCCTTGGTACCAGTGTATTTAGCCACTTTCAGTAGGACAAGAAAATGATGAGGAGAGTAAAATCTGTTATCTGAGACCTGGGCAATTCTTGGGCAGCAAGAGTTTTCTGTGGTGGCACCTTTTGTCTGGCACGAATCTTCATTTGGAGTAAATTTTTCAAAAGGAGGGACAGGCCATTGAAGTGCAGGGCTGAAAAAAGGGAACAGCAGCTCTTTCCACCAGGAAAAAAAGTCTGGAACCTTTGGCTTGGAGGTGCAGTTGGTGGGGCAGCCTGGGTACTTCTTGGGCAGCAAAGAGCTTTCTGTGGTGACACCTTCTGTCTGGCAGGAATCTTCATTTGGATTCTATTTTTCAAGAGGTGGGACCGGCCATTTCAGCGCAGGGCTGAAAGAAGGGAACAGCAGCTCTTTCCACCAGGAAAAACAGTCTGGAAGCTTTGGATTTGAGGTGCAGTTGTTGGGGCAGCCTAACAACTTCTTGGGCAGCAAGAGTTTTCTGTGGTGGCACCTTTTGTCTGGCTAGAATCTTAATCTGGATTAAATTTTTCAGGATGTGGGACCGGCCATTGTAGCACAGGGCTGAACAAAGGGAACTGCAGCCCTTTCCACCAGGAAAAAAGTCTGGAAGCTTTGGTTTGGAGGTGCAGTTGGTGGGGCAACCTGGGCAATTCTTGGGCAGCAAGACCTTCCTGTGGTGGCACCTTTTGTCTGGCAGGAGTCTTCATTTGGATTCAATTTTTCAGGAGGTGGGACAGGCCATTGCAGCGCAGGGTTGAAAAAAGGGAACAGCAGCTCTTTCCATCAGGAAAAAAAGTCTGGAACCTTGGGCTTCAGGTGTAGTTGTTGGGGCAGCCTAACAACTTCTTGGGCAGCAAGAGTTTTCTGTGGTGGCACCTTTTGTCTGGCTAGAATCTTAATCTGGATTAAATTTTTCAGGATGTGGGACCGGCCATTGTAGCGCAGGGCTGAACAAAGGGAACTGCAGCCCTTTCCACCAGGAAAAAAGTCTGGAAGCTTTGGCTTGGAGGTGCAGTTTGTGGGTCAGCCTGGGCACTTCTTGGGCAGCAAGAGTTTTCTGTGGTGGCACCTTTTCTCTGGCAGTAATCTTAATTTGGAGTAAATTTCTCAGGAGGTGGGACAGGCCATTGCAGCGCAGGGGTGAAAAAAGGGAACAGCAGCTCTTTCCACCAGGAAAAAAAGTCTGGAACCTTGGGCTTCAGGTGTAGTTGTTGGGGTAGCCTGGGAACTTCTTGGGGAGCAAGAGTTTTCTGTGGTGGCACCTTTTGTCGGGAAGTAATCTACATTTGGAGTAAATTTTTTATGGAGGTGGAACAGGCCATTGCATCGCAGGGCTAAAAAAAGGGAACAGGAGCTCTTTCCACCAGTAAAAAATCTGGAAGCTTTGGCTTGGAGGTGCAGTTGTTGGGGCAGCCTGGGCACTTCTTGGGCGACAAAGATCTTCCTGTGGTGGCAACATTTTTCTGGCAGCAACCTTCATTTGGATTTAATTTTTTTAAAAGTGGGACTGGCCATTGCATCGCAGGGCTGAAAAAAGGGAACAGCAGCTCTTTCCCTAAGGAAAAAAAGTCTGGAACCTTTGGCTTCAGGTGTAGTTGTTGGGGCAGCCTGGGCATTTCTTGGGCAGCAAGAGTTTTCTGTGGTGGCACCTTTTGTCTGGCAGGAATCTTCACTTGGATTGAATTTTTTAAAAGGTGGAACAGGCCATTGCATCGCAGGGCTGGAAAAAGGGAACAGCAGCTCTTTCCCTTAGGAAAAAAGTCTGGAAGCTTTGGATTTGAGGTGCAGTTGTTGGGGCAGCCTGGGCACTTCTTGGGCAGCAAGAGTTTTCTGTGGTGGCACCTTTTGTCTGGCACGAATCTTCATTTGTATTGAATTTTTTAAAAGGTGGGACAGGCCGTTGCATCGTAGGGCTGAAAAAAGGGAACAGCAGCTCTTTCTACCAGGAAAAACTGTCTGGAAGCTTTGGATTTGAGGAGCAGTTGGTGGGGCAGCCTGGATAATTCTTGGGCAGGAAGAGCTTTCCATGGCGGCACCTTTTGTCTGGCAGCAATATTCATTTGGAGTAAATTTTTCAGGAGGTGGGACAGGCCATTGCAGCGCAGGGCTGAAAAAAGGGGAACAGCAGCTCTTTCCCTTAGGAAGAAAGTCTGGAACCTTTGGCTTGGAGGTGCCGTTAGTGGGGCAGCCTGGGCACTTCTTGGGCAGCAAAGATCTTTCTGTGGTGGTACCTTTTGTCTGGCAGGAATCTTCATTTGGATTCAATTTTTCAAAAGGTGGGACAGGCCATTGCAGCGCAGGGCTGACAAAAGGGAACAGCAGCTCTTTCCTCCAGGAAAAAAAGTCTGGAAGCTTTGGCTTGGAGGTGCAGTTGGTGTGGCAGCCTGGGTACTTCTTGGGCAGGAAGAGCTTTTCATGGTGGCACGTTTTGTCTGGTAGGAATCTTCATCTGGATTCAACTTTTTTAAAGGTGGGACTGGCCATTGCATCGCAGGGCTGAAAAAAGGGAACAGCAGCTCTTTCCACCAGGAAAAAAAGTCTGGAACCTTTGGCTTCAGGTGTAGTTGTTGGGGCAACCTGGGCACTTCTTGGGGAGCAAGTTTTCTGTGGTGGCACATTTTGTCGTGCTAGAATCTTAATTTGGATTCAATTTTTCAGGAGGTGGTACAAGCCATTGCATCGCAGGGCTTTAAAAAGGGAACAGCAGCTCTTTCCATCAGGAAAAACAGT